>NC_056741.1:974063096-974145596 GCF_019279795.1 Protopterus annectens | reverse complement strand
AATACCACCCCTGTACAGCCACAAAACATAATCCTAAATTCAAAGACTATATAAAGATTATAAACAAACTCCTAAAGCTCAGAATATCCTGTCACTATAACCTTATAACAGATGGAGACATTCATCCCAACCCTGGCCCACCCACACCCAATAACCTCCACTCCCCTACCACAACCTTCACCGTCTAGCTACCCATGATTACTCCCACTAGTTCCCTCCTAGCATTTCACCTAAATATTAGAAGTATTAACAATAAGATTCCCAACCTACACGCCCTCCTAGCAACCCACTCCCCAGACATTATGTGTCTTATGGAAACCTGGCTAAAACCCAGTGCTATTGACAATAAGATACTACCTCCAGGATACAATATTCACCAGTTAGACCATGCTACAAGGAAAGGAGGTGGGATAGCAGTCCTTTACAAAAATACTCTAACCGTTAATAGAGACACCATTCAACCTCCGCAAATCAATAACGCGGAGCTCCTCATAACCAAGCTACAGATTAACCAAAACAAACACTTGAACATCATCTGTACAAACATTCCACCAGTCAACAACCTAAATACCCTAAAAGATCTCCTTTACTGGTTATCCACTACCTATCCCCAAGAAACCATAGTTCTTAGTGATTTTAACACCGACTGGCACCCCTGCTTCTCTGACCCCCCCCTCACTCATATAAACTTATCTGGGTTTAAACAGACCATAACCTCTCCCACTAGGATAAGCAAACCTACCAACAAGGAAAGTATCCTAGACTGGATCCTAGTTAATAACCAACCCCAACTGTACACAGCTGGTACTCTCCCTGATGACCTCAGCGACCATTGTCTAACCTGTATCATAAAACACAAGGCAGGAAACCCTCACCAGCCCAAATATAAAACATTTAGAAACAGGAAAAACTTTGATGCTGTTATATTCCAAAATGAATTAAAAGCAGTTGACTGGTCAAACTAAAAAAAAATCTAACATTAGAGGAGGCCATAGATCACTTTAACACTAAATTCCTAAGTATCCTTGATTCCCATGCTCCAGCACGTACAATAAAAACTAGATCAAATACAGCACCATGGCGCACAAAAGATACCAAAGCTAAAATCAAAATTAGAAACAGAGCCTGGGCCAGCTGGAGAACAACCAAAGCCCCACTTGACCATCTAAAATATCATCAATCAGGAATGATACAAAAAAATCTATTTTACTGGATAAAAACCTACCAAAATCTCCTACAAAAACACCACAACAACCCTCAAAGGTCTGGGCAGGCTTAAATCAACTACTTTGTCCAGGTCATTCATAGGTTCATAGGTTCATACTAGGCTATCTGCCCGAGGGCATTTACAAGCCTAGCCCATAGTTTTGTGGCTTACGCCACCCCTTTAGTATGGGGAACTATACCCATTATTTTGCTGTGCCTCTGTTGAGCAGTGACACTGAGGTAATCCCTGGGGTATATCTGCGATCTCCCATCCATTGGTCAAGATTTCTCTTGAACAAGGCCAGCGAGGTGCTCTGCCTCACATATACCGGGATTTTATTCCACAGAATAGGGAGTCTTTGGGTGATGAATCTATCCCTCCAGCGCGTCCTATTAATAAGCGTGTCGAGGTTTAAGTCTCACGCCCTTGTGGCTCTGACGGATCTAGATTTTTTGAGGTGAAGCATATTCATCAAATCTGGGTTTGACATGGCCTTGTATGTTATGCAAAGGTCACCTCTGAGCAAGCGGTAAGCGACTGAATAGAGCTGGAGTTCTTTCAGTCGGGCAGCATAGGACAGATGTTTGAGACCCTTTATCCTTTTGGTGAGGAACTTTTGTGGCCTCTCCAGCTGCTGCAAGTGTCGGGTCAGATACATTCCGAACGGGGCATTGTACTCAATCATTGGTCTGATGAGTGATGAGTATAGGAGACTATGACCTCCCTTGAACTAGATGAGAATCCCTTCATGATAAGGTGGGCAATGTAGAAGGTCTTCCTAACTACTTTAGCTACATGGGTGTCGAATGACAGACTACTATCAACCTGGGTCCCCAGGTCCCTGATAACTTCTTCTATGCTCAGTGGATTGCCACCTATTTGGTAGCTAGGGGTAACCTTGTTTTTCCCGAAGGGTATGACTATGCATTTTTGGCATTTAACTTTAGGCCATGGCTCTGGCACCAGTTATCCGTTTCTGTGAGACCCTTCTGAAGGATATCTGTGTCAGATGTGTTTTCTACTATGGCCCAGTTTGCAGTCATCTGCAAACTTTGTCAGCCATAACCCTCCTGTGTTTGCTTGTACTGGAAAAGTAGATGCCAAACAAGAGTGGGCCCAGGACTGAGCCCTGTGGTACACCACTTGTGACAGGCTTTGAGTCTGACATGGCGCCAGCAACTCTGACCCTGTGGGTTCTGTCACTCAGCCAGTTTGCAACCCATCTTGTGATGTATGGGTTAACATTTAAGCTGATGAGTTTTTCAATGATACCCGAGTGGGGTATTGTATCAAGGCCTTCGCCAGATCGAGGTAGGCTGTATGGACTGCCTTTCCCTCATCAATGGCTTTGGTGACTGTTTCGAAAAAGTCAACCAAGTTTAGAAGGCATGATCTGCCTTTGACAAAGCCAAACTGGGATGGATCCAAAGTCTGCAAATTCCTATGTCTTTATTTATGAGGTCCATTATGATCCTCTCCATGGCTTTGCAGATAAGGCTTGTCAAGCTAATGGGCCGGTAATTTCCAGGGTCGGTGGAGGCACCACCTTTGTGAAGTGGGACCACAGTTGCAGTGCGCCACTCCTGGACGTATCCAGAGGTAAGACCATGATTAAACAGCTGTCCTAGCTGTGGGTTTAATTCCTCATTGAGTTCGTGGAGCACACAGCCGGGGACACCATCAGGTCCCATGGATGCTGTGTTTTTGCTTTGGAGAGAGCAGTTCTCACTTGGGCGTTGGAGATGTTTGGGGGCTGCAATCGCTTGGTATAGATATCTCTCCTTTTGGGGAGGGGAGTTTGCACTGAACCTGTCAGCCAGTATGTTGGCAATGTCTGTAGGATCAGTAATCTTCACATCATTTTGAACTAGTTCTGAGCATATCTGGGAGGTTCCTCCCAGGTTTCTAACATAGCTAAAGAAGGCCTTATGATTGTCTTTTGAGTCTTTAGCTATTTTTCTCTCAAAATTTGCTTTGGATGATTTTATGAGAGCTCTTAGTTTTTTACTTATAGTGATCAAGGGTGTCTTACCTTTTAAGGATTTTGCTCTATCTTGTAGTAGCTTCCTCCTTTTGTTGTAGAGTTTGTTTATGGCTGGGGTCCACCAGACTGGACGCTTGCCTTTGGTACAAAGAGTCTTTGTTTTGCTTGGGATTGCCTTATCCATGCAGTCCTGCAGGTGCTGGTAGAAGGCATTTGTAAGTGATTCAGCGGCTTGAGTACTGTTTTCCGCCGCTCGGGGCCTTAAAGGAGACCACACTAGTCTTTAGAAGTGTGAAGTCGGCTTTCGAGAAGTTCTTTACTGTGGTCTTTTTATTTCAGGTGGGGTGGGATGAGGACCTCCAGCGAGATTAGTTTGTGATCTGATCTCACCAGTGAGGGGTATACTTCCGGTGTTGAACATTGTGCTCCCATGTTCGTGATGATGAGATCAAGTATGTTTTCTCCTCTTGTGGGGATGGTGACTAGTTGTTCCATGGCATTTGAGTTTATGAATTCCAGGAACTTTTGGGCTAGGGTGTTTGGGCTTGAGTAGTGTTCCCAGTCTATATTAGGGTAATTGAAGTCACCTAGTATGATGGTGTTTGGTGATACATTTATCCCTCTAGTGTTTTCAGGAAGGCCATGTGAGGTTCCTGAGTTTGTGAGGGTGGCCTGTAACATGCTACAATTTGCAGAGCAGTCTTGCCTATGGTTAATTGCACCTGGATGGTCTCCGATGCATCGTGCGTTGCCACCAGTCTTGAGGTGTGGGTGTCTTTGATGAATATGGATACCCCCTCCTTTCTTGGTATTGTCCGGATTTTGGGGCCGGAACGCATGATAAGAGGTAAAACCTGATAGTGCTGGGGTGCTCTCAGGAGCCTTGAACCAGGTTTCTGTCACTGCACAGACATCGATGTTCTCCATACTGAGAAGGGCCTCGAGTGCGTGCATTTTGAGATTTAGACTTCTGGCATTGAGCAGCATTACCCTTAGTTTTTTCCTTTTTGTGTTCTAGGGTGGTAGGTTTAGAATTTGAGCCTTGCCTAAAAAGGCACTATGGGGTGGCAAGAGCCTTTGCCCATATCCGAATCCCAGGGTGACAGGTGCAAGCCGTCCCTTAAGCAGCGTGGCTTGTCCAGCATGTCATCCCAGGCAGACAGACATTGATCCCCTTTGAATGACACCAGAGTTTAAGCCAATTGTTAAAGCTGATCATCTTATCTCTGTATTGTGGCATCATTCTTGGTGAAGGTAGGATACTGCTCAAGGTCAGGGTCATACCTGCCTGGGCTACATAATCAGAGAGCTCCTCAATGTCTCTTTTCATGTAGTCCAAGGAGGTACGCCTCAGGTCGTTTACACCAGCGTGGACAATGACTGAGTCGTATTTGTACCTGCTGTTGAGAGACCTGAGTGCTTGCGTTATGTGGCGGATTCTAGCACCCGACAGGCAGCTTACTGTGACCTTCTCCTTACTCAGTCTGGTGAGCGGACGTCAGTGTGTCTGACTATGGAGTCACCAATGACTAGTGTGTCTGGCATTGTGTTTGGCCTTAAGGGCTGTGACTGTTTGACACTCTGACTGTGAGGTCTATGTGTTGCAGGTGTTGTGTTCTGAGGTGGTGGTTGTTTGGGTGTCTGCTTTGGTGGCCTCTGCTGTTTTGGTAGATTTTTGATCAGAGCCTCGAGTATGTCTTTGTGTGTTTATGTGTATGATTTGAGGTTGTGATGGTACTATGTGAGACTGGGTCTATAGTGTGTGTGGTAACCTTCTCCTCCTGACTGGTCTTGCCAGTCCTATGTTGAGAGAGCTCAGCCTCCAGTTTGGCCGTATAGTTGCATCTCTCGCATGTATTTGTGTTTTGTGGGAGGAGGAGAGGGTTGTCTGTGTACATGAGGCAATTGTAACATTGCCTCAATATTCCCAGGTTCACCAGCTGAGCAGGAGAGGACACTAGCAACTGATCCTCGACATGCTAGAAGGACTAGACAAAAAACTTTAAAAGAGATTCCGGGGATGTGGGTGACCGAGAAATGGGGTTTTGCCTTTTGGGGTGCTATCTATAAGAGTGCCGTATCAAGGTAATAAGTACTGTAGGAGCAAGTGCTAGGTTTAACAGATAGAGAAAAGTCTACTTGGAGTCAAGTAGAGATGATCTTTTAGGTATTAGAGAAAGTGCTAGTAACAGGGATGCTTAAAGGTAAGATTGAAAAGAATGCACTCTGCAGTGTGCACTAGAGAAGTTAGATATGAAAGTAGGTAACTTGAGTTTTACCTGTTTAAAAAGTTAAGGTTTAGTGGAGAGTTACTATTTTAAAAGCAGCAAGATGGACTGAAAGGGTGGTTACTTTTGTATTTTGGTACTATGAAATACTGTAGGATGGCCAATAAATTTAAATAACTGAAGGTGGGATTTCAAAAGTGATGGTTTTGTGATTACTCACATAAGCCAGTGAAAGTAGAGAGAAATGAGATATATGGTCAGATTAACATAAGAGGCGGGCAACTAGAAAGACAGTGGTATTTAACAAGACAACTTAAATGGGTGGGAGGGAGGGAAAAATTCTGCTTGACTCAGAACAGAGAGAGCTGTGGTCTCTTTTGAAGTTTTAATATGCGGTTTAAAACAGAATGCAAGCAAAACACAAGATAAAGAAAACAAACTACAGTATTCAAAATATAGAAAGGCAATACAGAAATACAAAAAATAACAGCAAACTAACCTTTCCTTCACAGCTTGACTCAGAACAGAGAGAGCTGTGGTCTCTTTTGAAGTTTTAATATGCGGTTTAAAACAGAATGCAAGCAAAACACAAGATAAAGAAAACAAACTACAGTATTCAAAATATAGAAAGGCAATACAGAAATACAAAAAATAACAGCAAACTAACCTTTCCTTCACAGCAAAGTGTAGCAGAGTCTGGATGAGCCTTTCTGGTAAAGCTCTGAAATGTTTTAGTTTACTCCTTAAATAGAAATTTTAGTTCCTAGCTCCACCCCTCTGTTAACAAGTGATTAACCTTAAGTGACCTCTTCTGTCTTATGAATGAGTCCTTAATTAATCAGTTCTTATTTCTGCCTGACTCAGAACAGAGAGAGCTGTGGTCTCTTTTGAAGTTTTAATATGCTGTTTAAAACAGAATGCAAGCAAAACACAAGATAAAGAAAACAAACTACAGTATTCAAAATATAGAAAGGCAATACAGAAATACAAAAATAACAGCAAACTAACCTTTCCTTCACAGCAAAGTGTAGCAGAGTCTGGATGAGCCTTTCTGGTAAAGCTCTGAAATGTTTTAGTTTACTCCTTAAATAGAAATTTTAGTTCCTAGCTCCACCCCCTCTGTTAACAAGTGATTAACCTTAAGTGACCTCTTCTGTCTTATGAATGAGTCCTTAATTAATCAGTTCTTATTTCTGCCTGACTCAGAACAGAGAGAGCTGTGGTCTCTTTTGAAGTTTTAATATGCTGTTTAAAACAGAATGCAAGCAAAACACAAGATAAAGAAAACAAACTACAGTATTCAAAATATAGAAAGGCAATACAGAAATACAAAAAATAACAGCAAACTAACCTTTCCTTCACAGCAAAGTGTAGCAGAGTCTGGATGAGCCTTTCTGGTAAAGCTCTGAAATGTTTTAGTTTACTCCTTAAATAGAAATTTTAGTTCCTAGCTCCACCCCCTCTGTTAACAAGTGATTAACCTTAAGTGACCTCTTCTGTCTTATGAATGAGTCCTTAATTAATCAGTTCTTATTTCTGCCTGACTCAGAACAGAGAGAGCTGTGGTCTCTTTTGAAGTTTTAATATGCGGTTTAAAACAGAATGCAAGCAAAACACAAGATAAAGAAAACAAACTACAGTATTCAAAATATAGAAAGGCAATACAGAAATACAAAAAATAACAGCAAACTAACCTTTCCTTCACAGCTTGACTCAGAACAGAGAGAGCTGTGGTCTCTTTTGAAGTTTTAATATGCGGTTTAAAACAGAATGCAAGCAAAACACAAGATAAAGAAAACAAACTACAGTATTCAAAATATAGAAAGGCAATACAGAAATACAAAAAATAACAGCAAACTAACCTTTCCTTCACAGCAAAGTGTAGCAGAGTCTGGATGAGCCTTTCTGGTAAAGCTCTGAAATGTTTTAGTTTACTCCTTAAATAGAAATTTTAGTTCCTAGCTCCACCCCCTCTGTTAACAAGTGATTAACCTTAAGTGACCTCTTCTGTCTTATGAATGAGTCCTTAATTAATCAGTTCTTATTTCTGCCTGACTCAGAACAGAGAGAGCTGTGGTCTCTTTTGAAGTTTTAATATGCTGTTTAAAACAGAATGCAAGCAAAACACAAGATAAAGAAAACAAACTACAGTATTCAAAATATAGAAAGGCAATACAGAAATACAAAAATAACAGCAAACTAACCTTTCCTTCACAGCAAAGTGTAGCAGAGTCTGGATGAGCCTTTCTGGTAAAGCTCTGAAATGTTTTAGTTTACTCCTTAAATAGAAATTTTAGTTCCTAGCTCCACCCCTCTGTTAACAAGTGATTAACCTTAAGTGACCTCTTCTGTCTTATGAATGAGTCCTTAATTAATCAGTTCTTATTTCTGCCTGACTCAGAACAGAGAGAGCTGTGGTCTCTTTTGAAGTTTTAATATGCTGTTTAAAACAGAATGCAAGCAAAACACAAGATAAAGAAAACAAACTACAGTATTCAAAATATAGAAAGGCAATACAGAAATACAAAAATAACAGCAAACTAACCTTTCCTTCACAGCAAAGTGTAGCAGAGTCTGGATGAGCCTTTCTGGTAAAGCTCTGAAATGTTTTAGTTTACTCCTTAAATAGAAATTTTAGTTCCTAGCTCCACCCCTCTGTTAACAAGTGATTAACCTTAAGTGACCTCTTCTGTCTTATGAATGAGTCCTTAATTAATCAGTTCTTATTTCTGCCTGACTCAGAACAGAGAGAGCTGTGGTCTCTTTTGAAGTTTTAATATGCTGTTTAAAACAGAATGCAAGCAAAACACAAGATAAAGAAAACAAACTACAGTATTCAAAATATAGAAAGGCAATACAGAAATACAAAAAATAACAGCAAACTAACCTTTCCTTCACAGCAAAGTGTAGCAGAGTTTCCACCACCACCCCAACCCTGGCTAACTACACCCATAGTTCCCCAGAGACCATAGCTAGCACCTTTAATAACTTTTTCACTGAAACAATCCAATCCCTAGCAAATCAACTAACCCCTTGTAACTTAAACCACATGCCTAATCTACCAAATAATCACCCGGAATTTAGCTTCCAACAAATATCCACTAGTTTTATCAAAACACTTCTAAAAAAACTAAAACCTACCACCCTCGCTGCTGACCTCCTCCCTGCAAAGTACCTACAAATAGCTGCAGATACCATTGCATATCCCATATCTATCCTCATCAACAGAACCTTATCCAAAAATGCTATCCCCTCCCTCTGGAAAATATCTCACGTCATCTCACTTCATAAAGGTGGTAGCTCCTCAGACATATCCAACTATAGACCCATTGCCATTCTTTCCCATTAGCCAAAATAATGGAGAAATGTGTACACAAGCAACTAATGCAATACCTTTCACAGAATAACTTACTACCTAACTCCCAGCATGATTTCAGGCCATACCACAGCACCACCTCAGCCCTCCTTTCCTTTACTACTGCCGTAAACCAAAACAGGAATGACAACAGGCTAACCTCTGCCCTCTTTCTTGACCTATCAAAAGCCTTTGACATGGTCAACCATGAACTTCTCATTCTTTCACTAAAATCTATTTCCCTCAACAAGCTTGCTAACCAGTGGTTCCAGTCCTACCTGACTGGTAGACAGTAGGCGGTACTATGGCAGGGCAAACTCTCCAGACAGTTACCTCTCACATTTGGTGTCCCTCAAGGGTCCATACATGGTCCACTACTCTTCTCTATTTTTATCAACAACCTCCATACTGCTATCCCTAAAGCCACCTGCATTCAATATGCAGATGATTCCACTCTCATCTGCTCAGCCACCTCTCCATCCAACTTGCAAATCTTAACCCAAAATACATTTAACACTATCAAGAACTGGCTCACCAACCAATGCCTACTTCTGAACCCCAATAAAACTAAACTTCTACTCTTCTCTCCCACTAGTAGATCCATCACACTTTCATTCTTTGACACATCTAACAATGGTACCACTACTTCCCCAGATAATCACACCAAACTGCTAGGGGTTATCATAGACAATAATCTCAAATATGACCTACAGGTCAACAAAACTATACAGACCATCAATAAGAAGCTTGGATCACTGTATAGAAACAAGACATTTTTAACCCCACTGGCTAGGACTGCAATCACCCGATCACACCTCCTCTCTACTCTTTTATATGCCTCGCCTGTACTCTCAAACCTCAACAAATCCAAACTAGGTAAGCTGTCCCATAACTACAATCATATTGCCAGATTCGCCACTGGCTCCACCTATAGAACCCACCACTGCCAGAACCTTAAACAACTAGAGTGGCTAGAACTGCCCAGCTTAATTCAATTCAATCAACTCTTAATAGCACATAACATTTTGTGCCACCCTGAGAATACCCCCCTCACTTAAAAATATTATTAAGCCATATAGCAACCTAAGATCTCTATAGTCAGCCGATAAACTACTGGTCCAAACCCACAAAGCTAATAACTCTGCTGGTGAATCCCTGTTTGCCAACTTCATTGGCAAATCTTGGAATTCGTTGCCAAACTATATAACCCTACAATCCTCCAAAAGTCTCTTAAATAAAAACCTCAAACAGTATCTCAAAGTGAATTGGCTATGCCTATGTACAAACCCTGATTAAGTTATAAACTAAAAGCATATTCTGCAATTATCATAACTTGTAACTACATCACCAAGCTCTGCATCCAATCTGATGTCTCTTACTTTTAATTGTCTGTCCATGAGAATTGTGAGTCCCTACTAGGGAACACTATTAAGCCATTGTATATAATCACTTTGTTTTTATAATTGTTTGCTAACTTCTGCGTAATCTATGTAAGTTTGTCTATGTGGAGCTTTTCTTCCCGGGCCTCCGCTGAAAATGGATATGTATCCAGTTGGACTATCCCGGTAAACAAATGTAAAATAAAATAAATAAATAAGAAAATGCTGCAGCAGTGAAATTGGAGTACAAATAACTAATTAACTCCTAGGAGCCTACAGTGGGCCATTGACAACAGCTAACAAGGCTGCAAGCAGCTACTTGCAGAACAGGGAAGGGGAGGGGCTATACTGCAAAGAAAACAGCAAAGTGTCAAAGCAGAACAAAGGCGATATGCAGTATATCAGCTACAAGGCACATTTTGCCATGACTGGGTAGGGAAAGTACAAAACAAGAAAGACGGCAGGTGGATGCATGTCTGATAATGGGAGGGGATCCAGGTCTAAAAGTGAATTAAAGGGCAACAGATTAATTAAGGCAAGCAAGTAGATCTCCACAGTAAAGACCCCACACATGCAGTACTCATTGCAAAACCCATAATTAAGACATGCAGCAGCTGGAATAGCTCATACACACCCACTTACATCAGAAGCATCCATAGCACAATATTATAAAGTGTGAAAGCACCTCACATACATTTGTGTATTCCCATACACTCTGCACCAGTGGTGTATACAGATGGGGAACTTTTATTATGTACATGTTAGGGGCTGCCATAGCTGTGATCCACCAGCATGTGTTGGAGACTGAAGTTGATGTGGAGGATGATGCACACGACCACTGCAGACACCAGAAGAGGAAGAAAGTGTTCAGACCCAGGGTAAACTACCAGGGGCTACATGATCTGGAGATAGTAGAGCGTTACAGGGTGGACAAGGACACCATACAGCAACTTGTGGAGCTATGCTGGCCATGCCTCAGAGCCAGAACAAACAAAGGGGAACCCTTCCCAGTGGATATGAAGGTATGTGTAAGCCTGAGAAAACTAGCTACAGGTACCTTTCAAAGACCAGTTGGGGAGATCATGGGTATCTCACAGGCATCAGTATCCAGGGTACTACATCAGTTCCTGGTTGCCATGTTACCACATGCCAATGAGCACATATACTTCCCCCGAATGCAGGAGGAGTTGGCCAGCAATATGCATCTCTTCCACAGTGTGATAGAATACCTGGAGGTACTGGGTGCAATAGACTGCACGCACATACACATCAAGTCACCAGCTGGTGAGAAGGGTAGACGCTACATAAACCACAAGGGAAACACCTCCATCAACTGCCAGGTCATGTGCAATGCCCAGGGCATTATCATGGATGTGTGTGCTGGCAGCCCTGGAAGCTATCACGACTCCCACATCTGGCATGCCTCACAGCTGTATCGGTTATTTGCCAGGGGGAACATCCCAAATGGCCACCTGGTGGGGGATGCTGGCTCTGCACAGGAACCATGGATGATGACTCCCATCTGAAATGCACCCACACCCATGCAGGAATGCCATAATGAGGCACACGCACAAACCAGAATCATCATAATGCGTGTGTTTGGGATGCTGAAATCATGGTTCTGTTGCTTGGACATATCTGATGGAGCCTTGCAGTACTCTTCAGGCACATGTGCCCATAACTTCATAGTGTGTGCCATGCTTCAAAATATGGTCCTGCGGATACAGCTGCAGCAGGGACAGAATGGTGAAGGCCCTCACAGCCCCACTATTGCCAAGGGCCCCACAGGCACATAGGTACTCAGACCATGAACACCCTGAGCCAGCCCCAGTAGGCAGACAGAGGTGTGCCTAGTATGCCCATGCCTTGGCAAAGAGGGAACGTATAGAACACACACACTGACAGTGTAGGCACCTAGGGACTGACACCTTTCTCCACCTGCACACACAGTAAAAATGGATGGCACACGTACAAGACTACCTGTAAATTGTCATGTATAGGCAGTCTACTGTGTGCATCCAACATAGGCAGCCCTCAACTATTGCACACACAACAGCCATTGGCACAAGATAAGTCAACCCCTGAACAGTAAATTAAGCTATCAGCATATGCAGATACTGTATGTATAGATTCATAGGTAGGTACTTGGCCAACTGCCAGAGGCCATTCATAAGAACAGCCAAAATGTGTCAGCTTTTGCCACCCCATTGATTCATTAACCATCCCTCTGTGCAGCAGAGCCAATGGCAGGATGCCTGGGGTGCATCTACTGTTCCCCATCCACCCTTCAAGGTTTCTCTTGCAGAGTGTTAGTGAGGAGCTCTGTATAATGTAGTTAGGGATGTTGTTCCAAAGAATGGGGAGTGTCTGTGACATGAAGCTGTCCCTCCAGCATCTTCCGGTTATTGTTGTGGCAAGGTCAGCTCACTACAGTGTGTGGCTCACTGTGACATGGATTCCCATACGTGGAGCATATCCATCAAGCCTGAGTTCGACATGGCTGTGTTGGCCAGTGGAGATCATCTCTGGGTAAACAAGATGCCACCGAGTAAAGCAGGAGTTTATTCAGTCCGGTTGTATAGGCCATATGTTGGAGGCCAGTATTCCCCTTGGTGAGGTACATTTGTGAACCCCCCCAGCTGTTGGGCATGTCCTCTGAAGTACATCCCACATGGGTTATTATACCCTATGATGGGACTGATGAGTGATGAGTAAAGGGGCACTATAACCCCAGTATGTCTAGATGGGAATCCTTTAGTAATCAGATGGCCTACATAGAAGGATGTCTTAACTACTGTGGAGATATGATTGGGGAGATCACTATCTACCTTAGTCCCCAGATACCCCATTACCTCGTCTGTATTAAAGTAGATGCCGCTCATGTGTTAATATGTGGGTGCCAATTCCACAATGACACGACCATGCAGTTAGTGGCACTTGGCTGGAGGCCATGTCGTTGGCACCCTGTGACATTCTCTGTGAGGCCCCTTGACTGATGTCCATGTCAGCTGGACTATCAATCATGGCTCCCAGTTTGCAGTCATTGTTGAACATGGTCTGGCATAGTCCAATTGTGTTTGCCTGTACATCTGAGATGTATATGCCAAACAGTAGGGCTCCCAGGACTGAGACCTGTAGGACACCAGTCGTGACTGTTCAAGAGTTGTACCTGGAGACCGTTAGTTGTACCATGTGGGTTCTGTGTGTAAGCCTGTTGGCAACCCAACCTGTGATGTATGGGTGAATGTACACCCTGGTGTGTTTATCAATAATACCTGAGTGGGGCATCGTGTCAAAAGCCTTGGTGAGGTCTAGGTAGTATGTGTGAACCATCTCCCCCGACATCTAATGTCTTGGTGACTGTATGTAAGACGTCAAACAGGTTCAGTAGGCATGAACTGCACTCAGCCAAGCTGACCTGGGTTGGGTCACATGTTCGAAGGTTACCAATGTCATTGTTAATGAGTGCCATGAGGATGCAAACCATACCATTGCAGACCAGGCTAGTCAGGCTTATGGGGTGGTAGTTACCATGGTCAGTTTTGATTTCACCTTGATGGAGTGGAATAACCATTGCCACGCATCATTGTATGGGCATGTAGCCTGTGGAGAGGCTGAGGTAGGAATGCTTAATTAGGTGGGGGGGCAGGTTGCCTTGTACAGCTTGCAAGATGCAGTCTGGATCAACATCTGCCTCTATTGACGTTGTGTTCTGCTGTTAGAGAGGGCCATTTCCACCTGTGTGTCTCTGATGGTTGGGATACTGTACCTTTCGGGTAGTGTTGTGCGCTCTTTAGGGGGTGAAGTATGCACCGAATGTATCTACACGGATGATGGCGATATCAGTAGGGTCAGCATATTTTGTGCTATATTTCACTGGCACAGTGCAAATCTGAGTGTCACCACGTAGATCCTTGACATAGCCAAAGAAGGCTTTGTGGTTATCTTTTGAATCCTTCCATATTCTCCTGCTGATGTTAGCCTTGGATGATATCATGAGGGACCTACGTATCATACTAATAGTTGTCACATATGTCTGCCCTTTGTGGGATTTGCTGTGTGTAAGAACATTGCCCTACTTCTGTAGTATAGCCTATTTATTGCAGAGGTCCACCAGACCAGTGTCCTTGTCTAGGAGGAGTGAATCTTGGTTTACCAGTGATGGCATGATCCATACATCCATATAGGTGCTTATAGACTGCATTTGTAAATCTGTCTGTATCTTGAGCAGTGTTTCCCCTTAGCATGAGGGCTGTGAACCCCCCACCCCTGTCATTAGTAGTGTAAATTTAGCTGTAGAGAAGAGATACACTGTGGTATCCATGGGTGGTGGAGATGCTAGGGTGTGGAAACAGTGAATAGTTCATGCACAGATCTATCCAGTGACTGGTTAACCTCCGCTGTGGTGAACCTGTTGCCCAAGTTGGTGATGACCACATCTAGTAGTTTCCACCCCACGTTAGGGAGGTTACCACCTGATACAGGGCATATGAGGTGATACATTCCAGGAAGCACTGGTCCTGGAAGTGAGTACCGGAGTACGTTTCCCAGTTAATGGTATGGTAGTTGACATCAACCAATGCCAGGAAGTGCGTTAGGACTGGCGTGTTCTCCACTGTCTCCAGGTAGGTGGAGTGGAGGTCCTGGGTCATGGAGGGTGATCCGTAGCAGGCCACATTCCACATTGCAGTTGTGGCTGATGTTAGCTGCACATGGGTGATCACAGAGGTATCATGCTGCCCCACTAACCTGGAGGTGGAGGTATCCCTGATGAATATGTATACAGCCCTTCCATGTCTGTCAGTCCATGTTCTGTGGCTGAAATGTGTGGTATGGGTTGTAGTCTGGTAGTGCTGGTGTGCGCTCAGGAGCCTTAGGACAGATTTCAGTTAATGCGCAGATGTTGATGTTGTCCATCCTGAGGAGTGCTGTGAGTGCATGCATATTGTGATCACAACCCCTGGTGTTGAGTAGCATAATCCTCATTGAATCTGCTATTGTGCTGTTTACAGAGCTGGTATTCACCTTCGAGACTCTCCTAAAAAAAGCACCATGGGGTCGCCAATAGCCTTGGCCAGTATTCCAAAGCATAAGGCTGACACATAGGCCGGTATGGTATCATTGCATGCATGTTCCCCATCTGTACTTGTTTTTCATCTCCCCTGTAGGTAACCTACTGGTAAGCAATAGAAAGCCTTAAACTTATACAAGTCTTCTAGCTTCCAAGATAGGCTTTTGGAGTGACTAAGTATCAGTGTTCTGTATGTTCTTTCTGTACTCAACTGTTTCCTGACTACATGGTGAGTTCAGATCACACTATACATGGTGAGTTCTCACTGTATAGTGTGATCTGAAGGTCTGTTCATTAACATATTATGGCTGTGATGGCCTGCATGTTAGAGGTTCACAGATAGCCTACTACCTATCTGCCCAAGGGCAATTAGAAGCATAGCAACAGCGTGTTGGTCTTCCCCGCACCATTGATGAAGTAACTGAGCCTCTGTCAATCATAACCAGGCAGAGTTGATGGAAGCTGTTGAAGTCTGGGGTTGTGGAGGGTGATAGGGGCACTTAGTGATCTAAAGAGGGCATGTTAATGTGGCAATTCAACACCATTCAATTCCCCAAACAGGTCTTGCAGCTATCAAACTGGACAGGCTCCCCCAACCCCTGGCTGTATGGTTCTGGGACACATGATCCCAGGGGTGTATAGTCTGTTACCCATTCACACAACAAGGTTTCCCTTGAAGTGTGTCAGTGAGGGGCTATGCCTAATGTAGTTAGGAATGTAATGTATTGTCTCACAGTACATTTGTTATATGTTGTTATTTCAAGAGTACGTGAAGCTCAGTGAATTTGGAGACTCTCACGCTTTGCTTAGCCTAGCTTACACATAGAAATCATATAAATAGGAAATAGGTGGAAGCAACGTTAATGTCAACAGTGTAATGGTTACAACATCTGCATAGTGTCTGTGCATTAGAGGTTACAATCCCGATAATGGCAGGGATGTTTATCATGTGCAAAAGTATACCTTAACCACAGCTTGCATATATAGGTAGTAATCGTCTGTATAATAAACATTCAAATCACCCATATAAACCCATGTGTACATGAAAGAACAGTCAACAGAGAATGTAATGTTATGTCAGCACATAGTGAGATGTTATGTCACTGACATGTATATATCTGGAGTATTTAGCAGATGTAGCCGTGTTTGCGCGCACAGGTTATACGTTACAAAGTTTGTTTAACTGTGTTTAACCACTGCTATAATTTCACACAAATACTTTTAAACATGCTTACAACTGCGTAAATGAGCCTTATTCTGCAGTGAAAAACATTCGTAAAGCATCGCAGGTGTCGAACCCTGGACCTTGCATACTATAGTCATGGGACGTACCACAAAGCCATCCAAGGTGTACACAAGTTTCATGGTCATGAGACTACACCTTATACCATATGCATTTCACTGTAATGATCACAAATGGGACAGTGACTTTGTGTACATATGTACAGTACATTGCAATGTACTGTAGTTTGTGAACCAATACATTCCAGTCTACAGATGTATTACTGTTACAAACTATTACGAAATATATATATATATATATATATATATATATATATATATATATATATATATATATATATATATATATATGTGTGTGTATATATATATATATATATATATATATATATATATATATATATATATATATATATATATGTCAGTGATGCCTTCACACACACACACACACACACACACACACACACACACACACACACACACACACACACATATATATATATATATATATATATACACGTGTGTCAGTGACGTCTGCACACAGATATATATATATACACACACACACACACACACACACACACACACACACACACACACACACACATATATATATATATATATATATATATATATATTATACAGTTACATCAATAGCCATATATATAAACATCTATGAACACACTTTGTGACACAGAAGCACTCCAAAGGAATTGGAGTGTACACAAAACACATGCAGCTCTGGTATTATAACAATTCATATTAACCTAATTCACCATAGAAGGGATCGTTGTTGTGTATGTGAAAATTGGGGTGGGAGAGGAATGATGGGTAATGCAATCATGCATCAAGGAGGGCCTTGGTCGGATGTCCAATAAGTGAACTGGTGGAGCATACATGGAGTATGGGGACAATATAAAAAGGACACAAAGCAAAAACCTTACTCATTCATAATACACCCTGTCATGTCACATTGCAACACCTACTTTCACAAACATATGAACATTAACATGTATCAAACATATGTACACCAACTGACTGTCACATTTTTTTCAGTAGTGAGGAATGTCTGTAGTACAATGTATATTCTAAACACCATAGCATTTGTAAATATCTCAGATGCCTTAGTGGTAAAGTCAGTGACTGTGGTGTTCATGTTCCAGGGTTCAAGACCTGCAAGGGCTGTTAAGTTATTTTGAGGGCCAGAATAAGGGCTTTTGGATGCAGGTGGATTAAAGCTCTCTTAAGCAGTTGTAAGCAGGTTTCCACGTGTTTGCGCAATAGTAAGCGGCGCTGAAACATGGTAACTGGAGAAGTGCTTCACACGTTTGACCATTGCTTAACGTCGTGCAGACCACAGGCAAACCTGCTCACAACCATGTAAATGTGCATTATTCACACTTTCCCTACCAGTGCCTACTCTGAGAGGTAAAATAGCAACACCTTCCAGGAGTAGAACAAGCAACCATGTACTCCATCCTCAGAGTAACCTAACACTAAGTTACCTGGGATGTACCTATCCCAGTTGTGTATGCTGACAGGCTAAAACACAAAAGGGAGGAATGTGTTGAAATAGGACAACCCGCCATGTACCCAATTAAAGGTGTATGCTCATATATATATATATATATATATATATATATATATATATATATATATACAGAGAGAGACAGAGAGAGAGAGATACTTAGACACATGTTGACATATGCAGAGCTACATATATATGAAGATATATAGACAGGTTAAAAACATCTACACATCTATGGATGTACAGATAAATGTATGCAATAATGTGTGTATATATATATATATATATATATATATATATATACATGTGTATATGTGTGTGTGTGCACATATATATATATATATATATATATATATATATATATGTGTGTGTGTGTGTGTATGCGTGTATATATATATATATATATATATATATATATATATGTATGGACTGCGGTGTTTGTGCTGCGGTAACGTTGTCGCCTCACAGTTAGACGTTGCCCATTCGATTCTCAATTAGAGCGCCTGCTTTGTGGCAACATGCGTGAACGGGCGTTCCTTCGTTGAAGGTTGTGCATTAGGCCCAGCAAGCCAGCACATAAAACTCTACTGCCAATCATTAGCAGACCGGAGTTCCGCTGTGGCGACCCTAACCGAAAAGCGAAAGACACAAACAAACAAATACATCATATATATATATATATATATATATATATATATATATATATATATATATATTTATATGTATATATATATATATATATGTGTGTTTGTGTGTGTGTGTGTGTGTGTGTGTGTGTGTGTGTGTGTGTGTGTGTGTGTGTGTGTATATATATATATATATATATATATATACATATATATATATATATATATATATATATATATATATATATATATATATATATATATACACATGTCTGTAGACAGCATCCGAAGTTGTCATATCTGAGTATAACATGGACCATAGCAATCACACATTCCGCCCCTCCCCCCCAAAAAATATGAACATAACATATGAAGAGTATATGCCAATACACTATTACAAACATGTTCTATGGACACAGTCACCAAGACAACTGCAATGACTGTAAATATCCATGACAGAATTACACAGACAGCTTTCATTTTTCAAATCTTTATTACATTCCGATGTATTGCCAAAAGGATTCAAGGACTAACAGTACCTGCATGCTATACAGGAAGCATGTAATAGTGCCTTAATGAATCAGCCTGGAATTAACATAGTATTAGTCCACTAAGGGATAGGTGTTCTCATAGAGAATGAACACCCACACACATATAGATGTTGAATGAAAGGGGTTCCTACACACCTGCATGTGCTATGTACACCCACCAACATCCACCCCACAACCGAAATAATTACATCAATGCATACTGTCATACCATAACCAATTATGCAACTACTGTACAACATCTGCTGAAACCTTAACATACCTGAACATAGACACACTAACATGGCCCTATGTGAAATAGTTGCCGTTATATAATTGTACAGCTGCTGATGTAGCAGGGTTTGTATGATCTTATCCCATTTCAGAGGATTGAAAGGTTTGTACACCAGGAAGTTTTACCGAGTACTGATTATTAGCACAGTATGATACACAGTAACACCAAACTAAATATGTCTGGTAGGCACACTGTAAACCCCCTAACATTATATGCATAGCTATACAGCCTTGAGGTGGTCAAACATCCTGGCCAGACTGAAACATATGCAGAAGTATTAAGTACAGACAAAACCTGCACAAGTAGCAATGTTCAGAAATATGACAGCAGTACTCACATTTGACCAACTCCTCTAGGCATTACACACATTATATTACTGTTCGTCTCCATACAGCTGTTGCAATAGATTCCAAACAAAACTTTCACGCTGTCTTCCTCACAAGTAAGGCAAAGAGACAATGCTCAAGTGGCGTACTCGATTATATTCCACTGTAGCCATGGTATTGGCTAAGGCAGTAGCACCGCAGCTGATGTGCATGTAATTAGCTACTTAGGAACACCAATTGGTCCTTGGGATAGCACATGTTACTGATCTGTAACTATAAAAGGTTGCTTTGTCACACATTCCAACCATCTGTATCTACCTGTAGGACAGTACAAAACACTGAAAGGCAAACCGAAAATGAGTATTACACCTGTTAATAACACCTCCAATTACTAAGACGGTATGTATAACATGTAGTATGTCTGTGTATGTAGTATCTGTACTGTAGGAATTACAGTATAATCAATGCATATAGTGGAAATAGCTATCTTGTAGCAATGTATTGTTGAGAAGTAGTAATGCTTGTAGTATTCTGTGTGTGTACTGCTGTAGGTCACACGGCACACTCCACATACACCACAAGGGATGATATGGGCTTGGATCCCACCAATTCACTTCCAGCCAGTGTCAGTGTCAGGATTGGTCCAACAAGTATGTGCTATAAAAGGGGATAGTATATGTCGATATATTGTAACAGTCAACATATGTATGGGTGTATAAGTAAGATGAACATGTTAAAGGTGGGCTTACTGTGCAAATATGGTGTGCATTGTGGGATATTGTGCCAATAACTGTGTAATGTACAGTATTCTAGGCAGATCTGTAGTCTAGTCTACATAGCAGTTCTATCATGTTATGCAAACAGCAGCTATGTCTATTGGCAATTACAATACTCAATGACAGGATACATAGCATTAGCATTCGTCTGACAGGTTATCATCATGATAGCAAAGATAATTGGAAGAGCCAGGTAACTATCCATGCACATAACACATGTAATAGCCACCTCTCTGCTATCATTTGCAAGCAATAACAGCTGTGCATGTGTACATGTTATGCAAATGTGTAGTGACCCTTGTTACAGGGCTTGGCCAAATGGCTATGTGCACACCTATATAGAGTGGATATTGAGAGTACAGACACGCTGGTTGAACTACCAGGTTTGTGTAGCCCAACCTCTCATTGCCAACCTAACAGCCACCTGCACATACTGTATGTAAGGTAGTGCACAGCACTGGTAATGAAACAGGTTGCATATCATCTTTACCTCCAGTGTAACATCTGCAGTAGGAGTGTAAGATGTAGGAGACAGCTGCCCATGTGTAATAGCCGCATCATAGGTGTTGGCTCTCACTATCTGATTATATACTGATCATGTTGATAGTGACATCAGAGCCTATTGATACATGACTCTGTTTGGAGAGTTGGTGTCTGTGCCTAACAGAGCTTATGGTCCTGGTGGATATGTGAGTATATACCCAGAGAAGGAAACAGACCTGTAGACTCTTTGCATCATCTGTAATCAACTAACAGGATGTGATGAGCTCCTCAGAGGAGGACTGCTGCTAAAGGTAGCTACAATGTTTCTGTAATAGCCAGTGTTGTCATGTCCATAGCACAAATATTTACATGTGAGCATCACTGTCTAAAACATCTTCATAGGCAAAACATAAACTAAATACGGTACTTGATACTTGTAGTACTGACTGCTTATACAGGCATGTCCACTTGTCAGCTACTGGTGTTACCTAATGTCAGCTTTGTATATGTGGCCATCCTGGGGGAATGTAATCTCTATGCCATGTACACTGCCAGACCCACCTAACACCATGTGCCACACATTGTTTGGGATGCAGCTATAGGGGTAAGCCAGAAGGCAGCCCAGTCTACAGCCATGACTGGACTGGACAGTCATGAGGTGTAGGTTAACACATGCAGCTCATCAACACAACTAACACATACCCTTACCAGAATATAGTAAGGACACCCACACACACTACTGGAAATCACACACATTCACAGATGTGTCTAAGTATCTGGCCAAACAAGTGCCCTCCCCCCAAAGCAGGATGAGACAGACACCGAAATACACAAACTGTATGACATAGTTTGCATAATTGTGCCACACCTCTGAACACATGACTGAAAACATACCCATCAGTACTCATTTGTGAATACAAAGTCTAGCACTAAGGTACACACTGACCTATACGAGGGCATACATACTGTCAGCTGCCTGTCTGTTATGATTAGCCACATACTCATACACTCAGACCACTTTTTGAACAATACACATGGCTATGGCATATTCCATGCCATTGGCCAGAATGATATTGAGTACAGGGACAAAAGGATTGTATTCCACAATTTTCTAGTGTAGTGGTGCATGTCACAGGGTATCCAGTATCTGTCATCCTGGGATAACATGGTTGACAGACCATGATGCTTTGCCAGACAGGGTCTGCACCTGTCACCCCTGGGAATCTGGATACTACCTAGGGCTCATGCTTCCCCTATAGTGCCTTCATCATGCATGGTTCAAGTGAGGGTCCACTGCTGTTACAGGGACAGCCAAGCAATAAACTGCGGGTCTCACTACACAATGATACAAATCAGAAACACTATACGGACACACATATGTCAGTCCTTAATCCCTAACATGGAGAACATATCTGTGCAGTGGCTGAGACATGTTTCAATGCTCTGGAGAGCACACCTGCATGACCATGTTATAACACATACCTCACCTATTGCCCATTATCCTTTATTGGAACACATGGGCCGCAGGTGTGTCCATATTCCTGAAGGATATGTACACCCCCACACTAATTGCACTTGCATAACATCAGATGCATTATGCTGAGCAACTACCTTTGTGCCAAAGTGGAATTCAAAATGCACCTTGAGACAGATCACCCACCAGGCTGCAGACTTCCCAACTGTCATAATGTGCTGTAATGGGGAAGATTAGGTCTGAGACAGAACCATAATGGCTACTCTCAACTATTCCAGTATGAACTGGGAAGACTACTCATGTACCAACATCTGCGCTCATTGCATGTTGGATTCCATTGACCCCACTGACCTGGATAATAGTAGTCACACAAACAGGGCTAACAGTATGCTACACATAGTTAGTCTCCAATGCCAATGTTATGCTTTCTAAGAGCAGAGTGGTGAGTGCCATGGCACCCATGCAGATGGACAATGCATGTGCAAATGCTGAATCTTACATAAATAAACCTTAAGCAGTCACATATGTGCAGTGATTGTGCCATTGAAACAGAGCCAAGATTCAACCCAACACATACAAGTAGGCAAACTGGTGGTACCATGCTTTAAACTGTACCACAAAAGGTAGTAACTGTTGCAAGAGTGAACACACATGAGTATAGGTGATCCCTGATCAGCCTCAGTAAGATGCAGATACACCATATAATACCACACAAACCTACTGTGAAACTAATCAGCCACATATTATGAGGCCAAGCACAGAGCATTCTATAGCTGTGTCATTAATCATAATGGCAATGACAAGACCAGACGTGCTGCACAGCACTATGGCATAGGAAGTACTGCACCTACAGAAATAGCACCTGTTCATCCAGATAGGGTCTCGGAGAACCTAAACCCACTCCCACCTCCCCCCACCCCAACAGGTACACTAAGTAATATATCCATGTACACTACAGGGCCCCTGTACTAACGACTATGCAGGTACAAGCTGCACTCTCTGAAGCCATACATACAGCTTTCATGGGACCTGTCAACATCCCAGGGTGTATCCTACACAAATGTAAGAAGATTCAGCTATCCACATACACATCATGTTCAATCATAGCTCCATGTCAGGCTGTGTACACACCGAATGGTGCACAGCAACAGTTATCACACCCCACAAAGGGGGGGACACCATTGATAATGGGACATAGTGCACAACTACCCTGCTGAGTCTGGTCTGTACGGCCATGAACCGTGGTCAACATAATTGATGTACTTGGTACAGATGTAGATGACAGTAGGGTTGATTCACGCTGCATATCATGACCTTGCCAGGTCGTAGGACACCATCACGCATATTGTGTTCCAGCTACACTCAGTAAACTAGGTGTATATTCCTATGTCACAAGAGTGGTTGGCAACTGGACTGCTGGCAGAACCCACACTACAGAAGGTGCCTGATGAATACATGCACATCAAACCAGTGCCAGCCACAGTAATACAGGGGTCATTCCTGGTACTCCCCCTCTTTGTTATCTATAACACATAGACTAACACAGAAGGCATCAGCCTATTGATGTTTGCAAATGACTATGAACTAGGAGCAATAGTTGACTCATTTTGTACTGCGTTCAACATACAGAAGAGCCTTAGTGTGTCAGATGTGTGATGTGTGATGTATGGCCACAATCTGACAGTAAGTATTGCATTGTCATCCCCTATGTTACAAACCCTGTACCCGTTAACTACCACCTAGGCAGCGGTCAACATAATGGCAACTGTGTGTATGGGATGCAGCTGGACAGTACTTCCCTTTGATAGTTATGTCACCACAAAAGACAGGTAGTCATATGTGGCACCCCTAATCATGACAGGGTGCCATCCAGGAATATAGAGATAACTGCTCAGCCATACTCAACACCCATGTGACCCATAATAGATCACATATTTCCTTTAAGGGTTATTGCCCATGTGTAGATGGCCTGCACTAACTTCACAGTCCCTAGCTGCACTATGTAGCATGCAGCCCACCCTGAATAAAGCCATGTCCAACCCAGAGGTGTTGGACATGCTACACTTAACACATTCTGATCCCAAATAAACACATACGTCATGGACATCCACCTTTCTAGTACAAGGATCACAACATGCCTGACAGATCCCTGTCCCATACACTTAGCATACTCTTGCCATAATATGCATCCCTGTCCAGCAAAGCTGCACATCGTCCCTCTCTGTGACATGGTGTGATGACTGCATGAAAAATATATCAGTAACCATGTGTTTCTGTTCTGTGGCACTGCTTGAACTGACCACTGAAACTTACCTGTCTGTTGCCTACAGCTAGGTAACCTGTCTGCCTAGGCTCATAAATGGCCCAGGGCATATAGCCTGCTAGATCACTATGACCACACATGCTACAGCTGATATCCAACCCTGCAAATACCAACAGGCTAGCTATTGTCCCATGTGTTACATGTGTGCAACACAGGCAATACATGGCAGGATGCTACACAGCTGTACAGTGCCATGAAGATGTATATGGCAAAACACATACATGCTTGCAAGTCTGCATGGTCACAGGTCATGTCCCTAACGGCTATATATGACTATATATGTGGCATATACACAGCATTAAGGTCGATTGCATTAATGTTAACACATCCAGGCATGTGCTGATAGGTAAAGACACCACTACAGGCAAACAAACATGCCCACGTCAAGATAACATCCACATGGTGTATGAGCAATGTCATCACATGACACACACACACACATATATGGTGATAACATCACATCACCAGTAGGTGTCAAATGTGTGTGACCTATACATGTCAGTGGTGTTAGTGTCATGTAGATTTACAAAGATGTATTTGTAATCTTAATAAATGTGATACACATGTATGTTCAGCTGTACTGCTTTACTTCTCTGTGAGTTACTATGACCTGTCTCCATCGTTATGTCTTCCAGGTATGCCACGTAGCTGACTGCCGCTGTACAGCTGCTTGGAGGATGAGGTCCTCATCCCATACCTCCTCAACAACTACACAACGCTCTTCAGCCATATGCCACAGGATGCACAGCAACGGGATGCCCTGCGGGAGGAACTCTGCAGGAGGGTAAATGATGTTGGCGGTCACAATTGCACCTATCAGCAGGTGCGCTGACACTGCACTGACCTGATAAGATGGGTGAAACAGCATGTTAATGCAATCGCCAGGGAACAAGGTGCAACGGGTGAGGGGCCACTCACCCAGCCCCCACTCACACGTACCGAGGAGCTACTGGCCAACCTGGGAACACCTGCAGACCTCCATCCACAAGTTTTAGCTGGTATTGTGGAGGTGGGTGTCTCTCAACCACCGAGCCTGGAGTTGCCTGGTAAGTCACTACTGTGCATAAAACACAACTATATATCACATAGTTACGTGTTACTGTACAATATCTAATGTAACATCATATGCAAGGCATGTATGCACACATGCCACATACTATAGTCTGCTACTCTATGTATGCACAGATGTGCATACTCCATAGTATAGTGTATTGTACTGGCTTATGTGCTAACATGGACATTGCACCCTGTAGCTATCACACAGGTGTGGATAATGATCTTACTGCTGTCACACCCCTGTTTAAGTACCTCTGGCATTTTGCAGTGATAGCAGCCTGTGTCAGGTGAGATTGTTATTATTTACCAGGCCTGATAATGTACAGAACATATTAATAGCATGCTATCTGCCATAACACATGTACACATAATGTATGGTGGTCCTGTTAATGGACACTGGTCAGACCTGCAATGCATCACACTGTTTACTTATGTGAAACAATTGAAGACTATATGAAACACCTACACTAAACCTTCCAAACTGTCATTGCCAGATGTGTGGACAACATAGGTGCATAGGTTCATACTAGGCTATCTGCCCTAGGGCATTTATAAGCCTAGCCAGAGTGTGTTTGGCTTTCGCCACCCATTTTAAATTAATTTTGCTATGCCTTTTTTGAGGTTAGTATACTGTGCCTCTGTCTAACAGTGACACAGAAGTGATAGCCAGGGTAAACCTACGATCTCCCATCCACTCATCAAGATTCCTCTTAAAGAGAGTCAATGTGGGACTCTGCCTAACCTGGACTGGGATTTTATTCCAGAGTGAAGGGAGCCTCTGGGTTATGAATCTGTCCCTCCAGCATGTCCTATTTATTTCAGTGCTGAGGTTCAAGTCTCTCAAGTGCGTAGCTCGATGGGATTTGGATTTTCTGAGGTGCAGCATGTCCATTAATTCGGTTGGACATGGCTTTATACGCCAGGCACAGATCGCCTCTGAGCAGGCGGTATGCCACTGAGTAGAGCTGGAGTTTCTTTAACTGGCAGCATATGGCATCTGTTTGAGCCCTTTTATCCTCTTGGTGAGGTACTTTTAGGTCTTTCCAGTTGCTGCAGGTGTCTGGTAAGGTACATCCCAAAGGGCATTGTACTCAATTATGGGCCTGATGAGGATGAGTAAAGAGGCACGATGACCTCCCCTGATCTAGATGTGAATCCTTCATGATTAGGTGGGCTATATAAATGTTTTTCTAACCACTTTGGCCACGTGGTTGTCAAATGAGAGATTGCTATCAACTTGGGTCCCCAGGTCCCTAATGACTTCTTCTGTACTTAATGGATTACCACCTATGTGGTAATTTGTGGCACTTTGTTTTTGCCAAAGGGGATGACTATACACTTTTTGGCATTTAGCTTGAGGCCATGGCTCTGGCACCAGTTGTCTGTTTCTATGAGGTCCCTTTGGAGGATGCTTGTGTCGGCTGGAGAGTTGATTATGGCACCCAGTTTGCAGTCATCTGCGAACTTGGTCAGCCACAGTCCTTTCGTGTTGGCCTGTACCGCCGAGAAATATATACCGAACAAGAGAGGTCCCAGGACTGAGCCTTGTGGGATGACACTTGTAACTGGTTTGGAGTCTGACATGGCTCCAGCAATTCTAACCATGTGGGTTCTGTCCTTGAGCCAGTTTGCAACCCATCTAGTGACATAGGGGTTTATATTTAAGCTGGTGAGCTTATCTATAATGCCAGTGGGTATTGTATCGAAGGCTTTGCGAGGTCCAGGTAGGCTGTGTGGACCACCTTCCCCTCGTCAATGGCCTTGGTGACTGTTTCAAAGAAATTGACCAGGTTTAAGAGGCAGGATCTGCCCTTAACAAAGCCAAACTGGGTAGGATCCAGTGTCTGTAGGTCCCCAATATCTTTATTTATGAGGTCCATGATGATCCTTTCCATAGCTTTGCAGACCAAGCTAGTCAGGCTTATGGGCGATAGTTTCCAGGATCCGTTGAGGCACCACCTTTGTGGAGAGGGACCACTGTTGCTGTACGCCACTCTTTGGGTACATATCCTGTAGTAAGGCTAAGATTGAACAGTAGTTTTATGTTTGGGTTTAGCTCTTCTTGGAGTTCATGTAGGACGAGCCGGGACACCATCTGGTCCCATTGATGCTGTGTTGTTTGCTTTGGAGAGGGCAGCTCTTACCTGAGCATCTGAGATGTCAGGAGGGCAGCACTCTGTTGGGATAGATATTTGCCCTTTTGGTGGGAGGGAGAAGTTTGCACTGAACCTGTCAGCTTGGATGTTGGTAATGTCTGTGGGCTCGGTGTATTTTTTGTCATTTTGGACTAATTCTGAGCATATCTGGGAATTCCCACCCAGGTTCCTAACATAACTAAAGAAAGCCTTGTGATTATCCTTAGTGTCCTGTGCAATTTTTCTCTCAAAGCTGGCCTTAGACGATTTTATGAGTGCCCATAGTTTTTGCTAATACTGATCAGAGATGCCTTCCTTTTGGGATTTTGCTCTATCATGTAGTAGCTTCCTCCTTCTATTGTATAGTTTGTTTATGGCTGGGGTCCACCAGACAGGATGTCTGCCTTTGGAGGATTGGGTCTTGGTTTTATTTGGGATTGTGATGATCCATGCATTCCTGAAGGTGTTCATAGAATGCGTTTATAAAGGATTCTGCGGTCTGGGCAGATTTTCCACAGGCCCGGGCTTTGAAGGATTTCACCTGGTTTTGGCGTGTGAAATTTGCTTTAGAAGTTTTTCACTGTGGTTTTCTGGGCAGGGGTGGGGTCGGATGTGAATATCCAGTGAGATTAGTTTATGGTCTGATCTTACCAGTGAGGGATACACTTCTGGTCTGGAGCATAGTGTCCCCATGTTGGTGATGATCAGGTCCAGTATGTGTTCCCCTCTTGTGGGAGTGGTAACAAGTTGTTCCATAGCATTTGAGTTTATAAATTCTAGGAACCTTTGGGCTAGGGTGTTGGAGCTAGAGTAATGCTCCCAGTCTATGTTTGGGTAGTTGAAGTAAGCCCAATATAATGGTGTTTGGAGACCTTCATATTTTCCAGTATTCTCAGGAAGGCCAAGTGGGGTTCCTGTGTTTGGGAGGGTGGTCTGTAGCAGGCTATAAACTGGAAGGCAGTTTTACCCACAGTTAGTTGCACATGGATAGTCTCTGATGCTTGTGCTGCTACACCAACCTGGAGATGTGGGTATCTTTGACCAATATTGATACTCCCCCTCCTTTTGTGGTTCGGTCCAAGTTTTGGGGCTGAAAAACATGGTATGAGGTATAACCTGGTAGTGCTGGGGTGTTCTCGGGAGCCTTGAACCAATGGTGGAGGTGTTTTCCACTGTATGGATAGGTACTACATATCAACATTACACATGTTGGGAATATGAACAGTACTGTACAGAGAGCATATGTGCACACACACTAAATGTGTTGGAGCTGGAGTATGCCCGGCCCACAGGATACACCCTTGCAGAGTATACCCTTGCTATGAATGTCACACAATGTCATGTGCTATCAGTAACCATGTGTATCAGTTCTGTGGCACTGCTTGAACTGACCACTGAAACTACCTGTCTGTTGCCTACAGCTAGGTAACCTGTCTGCCTAGGCTCATAAATGGCCCAGGGCATATAGCCTGCTAGATCACTATGACCATACATGCTACAGCTGATATCCAACCCTGCAAATACCAACAGGCTAGCTATTGTCCCATGTGTTACACGTGTGCAACACAGGCAATACATGGCAGGATGCTACACAGCTGTACAGTGCCATGAAGATGTATATGGCAAAACACATACATGCTTGCAAGTCTGCATGGTCACAGGTCATGTCCCTAACGGCTATATATGACTATATATGTGGCATATACACAGCATTAAGGTCGATAGCATTAATGTTAACACATCCAGGCATGTGCTGATAGGTAAAGACACCACTACAGGCAAACAAACCTGCCCACGTCAAGATAACATCCACATGGTATATGAGCAATGTCATCACATGACACACACACACACATATATGGTGATAACATCACATCACCAGTAGGTGTCAAATGTGTGTGACCTATACATGTCAGTGGTGTTAGTGTCATGTAGATTTACAAAGACATATTTGTAATCTTAATAAATGTGATACACATGTATGTTCAGCTGTACTGCTTTACTTCTCTGTGAGTTACTATGACCTGTCTCCATCGTTATGTCTTCCAGGTATGCCACGTAGCTGACTGCCACTGTACAGCTGCTTGGAGGATGAGGTCCTCATCCCATACCTCCTCAACAACTACACAACGCTCTTCAGCCATATGCCACAGGATGCACAGCAGCGGGATGCCCTGCGGGAGGAACTCTGCAGGAGGGTAAATGATGTTGGCGGTCACAATCGCACCTATCAGCAGGTGCACTGACACTGCACTGACCTGATAAGATGGGCGAAACAGCATGTTAATGCAATCACCAGGGAACAAGGTGCAACGGGTGAGGGGCCACTCACCCAGCCTCCACTCACACGTACCGAGGAGCTACTGGCCAACCTGGGAACACCTGCAGACCTCCATCCACAAGTTTTAGCTGGTATTGTGGAGGTGGGTGTCTCTCAACCACCAAGCCTGGAGTTGCCTGGTAAGTCACTACTGTGCATAAAACACAACTATATATCACATAGTTACGTGTTACTGTACAATATCTAATGTAACGTCATATGCAAGGCATGTATGCACACATGCCACATACTATAGTCTGCTACTCTATGTATGCACAGATGTGCATACTCCATAGTATAGTGTATTGTACTGGCTTATGTGCTAACATGGACATTGCACCCTGTAGCTATCACACAGGTGTGGATAATGATCTTACTTCTGTGACACCCCTGTTTAAGTACCTCTGCATTTTGCAGTGATAGCAGCCTGTGTCAGGTGAGATTGTTATTATTTACCAGGCCTGATAATGTACAGAACATATTAATAGCATGCTATCTGTCATAACACATGTACGCATAATGTATGGTGGTCCTGTTAATGGACACTGGTCAGACCTGCAATGCATCACACTGTTTACTTATGTGAAACAATTGAAGACTATATGAAACACCTACACTAAACCTTCCAAACTGTCATTGCCAGATGTGTGGACAACAGTGAATACAATGGTGGAGGTGTTTTCCACTGTAGGGATAGGTACTACATATCAGCATTACACATGTTGGGAATATGAACAGTACTGTACAGAGAGCATATGTGTGCACACACACTAAATGTGTTGGAGCTGGAGTATGCCCGGCCCACAGGATACACCCTTGCAGAGTACACCCTTGCTATGAATGTCACACAATGTCATGTGCTATCAGACATGTCCATGACATGTAGTGGACTGACTGCAACACTGCTCAACTATCCTACAAAACATGTCTTTTATTTATTTATTTTATTTATTTAACATTTGTTGACCGGGAATGTCCGACTAGGTTCCACAGAGCCTGTTTTTTGGAGGCCCGGGAGAAATAACAATTCTGAGATGTCTGTGGGAATGGAGGGGGACCGGGAGAGTACGGAGGAGGAAACCCACGAACACAGGGAGAACATGCAAACACCACACAGAAGCACCCCCCCCAGCTGAACCCGAGAGAACCTCTTGCTGTGGCTGATTAACGTTAACCGCTGCACCACTGTGCCGCCCGTCTTACATCCCATACATACCACCCTTTGTCTGCATAACCCTGTCCTCAGTGGGGCATATGACATTGATGGGTGTATGTCATATGGGGTAACACTGACATATGAAATAAGATGGCCATTACAACAATTGGGCTGAACATGTGTAGACATGGCCATGGAGGATGGTCAGAGACATGAAGCAAGCAACACACACAGTAGAAGTGAAGTACATATGTGTACACCCTGTTGTACATTGGCTCAACACAATACAACTATGGCCTTTGTGTAATGGTGATATTGCAGATGTGAAACACTAAACATCATACAGGCCTGTGCACAGCTTGTGTAGGCATAACATGTAACCACCACATAACATGTCTTGAACATCTGGAGTGTGTCACGACATGGAAGCATTCACCTATACAGTATCCAAATACATACATGCGTTGCACAACATACACATACATCCACATCAAGCCACAGATACAGTAAATTCACCTTGCTGGTGTCAGACATCACTGTCATGCCTGCTTCTCATGTGTGTGAGGTACACAGATGGCATGTGGGACATAGAGTACATCTAAGTTAGCCATGTGTGGGCATAGTTGCCAGGTATCAGTAATATGGTTGCAGATGTGCAGCGATATCAGCCGTATACCCTTCTGTGACCTGTGTCACACATTCCACATTAGGGTTTATTGTGTATACACCTCGGTGACGTGGGTCACATTCCACATTAGATATGTATTGTATGTGAACATAGTCATGGCTATGAACTGTGTCTGTAGCTCACACTGTATAGCAAGTGTGAAGCCACATGATGCCCTGCAATGGCTATGCACATCAGCTCAATGTGCAGTATGTCCCTGCATATTTGTAGGGTGGACAGACAACATTGCATCAGCTAAAGGCCCATATTAGTATAACACATCCCTGCATTGGGACACCATTACTGTACTGTAAATTGGAAAGGACACCATAGTGTTACACATGTATGCATGTTCATAGGTTCATAGGTTCATAGGTAGATACTAGGCTATCTGCCCTAGGGCATTTATAAGCCTAGCCAGAGTGTATTTGGCTTCCACCTCCCTATTAGATTAGCCTACTGTGCCTCTGTAAGGTAGGTCACAGAAGGTAGTTTACTGTGCCTCTGTCTAGCAGGGACATAGAAGAGATCCCAGGGGTGAATTTGCGATTTCCCATCCACGCGTCCAGATTTTGCTTGAAGAGGGTCAGCGAGGGGCTATGTCTAACATGAATTGGGATTCTATTGCAGAGTGAGGGGAGCCTCTGGGAAATGAATCTGTCCCTCCATCATGTCCTATTTATTTTTGTGCTGAGGTTTAGGTCCCTGGAGCATGTAGCTCTAAGGGACATGGATTTTTTGAGGTGGAGCATGTCCATTAATTCTGGGTTTGACATGGCTTCATATGTCAGGCATAGATCGCCTCTGAGTAGGCGGTAAGCAACTGAGTAGAGCTGGAGTTTCTTTAGTCGAGCTGCATAGGACATCTGTTTGTAGCCCATGATCCTCTTGGTGAGGTACTTTTGGGGTCTCTCCAGTTGCTGCAGGTGTTGGGTAAGGTACATCCCAAAAGGGGCATTATATTCAATTATCGGCCTGATGAGTGACGAGTAGAGGGGCACAATGACCTCTCTTGATCTAGATGCGAACCCTTTCGTGATAAGGTGGGCTATATAGAAGGTCTTTCTAACCACTTTGGCAAAGTGATTATCAAAGGAGAGATTACTATCTATGTTGGTCCCCAAATCTCTAATTACTTCTTCCGTACTTAATGGATTAACACCTATGTGGTAATTTGTGGGCACCTTATTTTTCCAAAGGGGATGACTATGCACTTTTTAGCATTTAGCTTGAGGCCGTGGCTCTGGCACCAAGCATCTGTCTCTATGAGACCTTTTTGGAGGATGCTTATGTCAGCTGGAGATTCAATTATGGCCCCCAGTTTGCAGTCATCTGCGAACTTTCTCAGCCATAATCCCCCCATGTTAGCCTGAACCTCAGAGAAGTATATACCGGACAAGAGAGATCCCAGAACTGAGCCCTGTGGGAAACCACTTGTAACTGGTTTGGATTCGGACATGGCACCTGCGATTCTGACCATGTGGGTTCTATCTCTGAGCCAGTTTGCAACCCATCTTGTGATATAGGGGTTGATATTTAAGCTGGTAAGCTTATTTATGATGCCCGAGTGGGGTATTGTGTCGAAGGCTTTTGCGAGGTCCAGGTAGGCTGTGTGGACTACCTTACCCTCTTCTATGGCTTTGGTAACTGTTTCAAAGAAATCAACTAGGTTTAAGAGGCAAGATCTGCCCTTAACAAAGCCGAATTGGGTAGGGTCCAGTGTCTGGAGGCTCCTAATGTCTTTGTTTATTAGTTCCATGATAATACACTCCATAGCTTTACAGACTAGACTAGTAAGGCTTATGGGGTGATAGTTTCCGGGGTCCGTTGTGGCACCACCTTTGTGTGCTGTCATTCAACATATCAGCAGAAGACACGTCATACTACATGTGATTGGCAAGGTCATACGCCACACAGCAGGCCGGTGTACTGTAAACCTGTGCTGGTCTGTGGCACCATTGCAAAGTAGGGACAGCCATGTCAAACATGTGCATACAGCCACATGCACAATGTCTACACTCAGCTCAGGGGTAGGCAGAATAATGTTGAACAGACATGCACTGCTTTGGGGGAGATATGTAAGCTAGGGCTCAGACAAACATAGTATGCAGTCAACATACCCTACAGCTCATATCCTCACACACAGGGGCAGTGGCCAACACAGAGCATAAGTGGCAGATGTACAAAGGTCAGCGATGGTCTGTTAACATGTGGTGTACGTTGCACACACCATGGCAGTGCAGTGCAACGGTGCAAAGTGCATGCATTGTGTTGCAGGTATGGGGCATAGGTTACTAACACAAATGGTGCAATACAGGTATGTATGCTAACCACCACTATAATTATGTAAGGTGCATGCCATCTGCTATAACACATGCATGCTGTTGTGTGCAACTCAGGGATGTATGATAAGTACCACTATAATTTTCTAAGCTGAAACTATAATTGTCTAAGCTGATTGTCATCTGCCATATCACCTGCATGTAGCGTGTGTGTCAGTGTGTGTCAATGTGTGTCAGTCTGTGTGTGTCAGTGTGTGTCTGTCTGTGTGTATCTGTCTGTGTGTCTGTCAGTCTGTGTGTGTGTCTGTCTGTGTGTGCGTGTCTGTCTGTCTGTCTGTGTGTGCATCTGTCTGTGTGTCTGTGTGTGTGTGTGTGTGTGTGTGTGTGTGTGTGTGTGTGTGTGTGTGTGTGTGTGTGTGTGTGTGTGTGTGTGTGTGTGTGTGTGTGTGTGTGTGTGTGTGTGTCTGGTATAACTTGTAATGTACAGTTCTTGTCTTCCCCTCACAGGTGTTGATGTCGGTGCGTTGCCATCCTGCGGTCCACCTGATGTTAGTGTCCCCACAGACTCTAGCAGTGATGATGATAGTATGATTGAGGCACAGGCAGGGTTGTCAAGGGCTGAATCTGTGCCATTGATTGCCATTCCACCTGTCTCCCCCTCATCCTCGCACACAGTTCCCCTGCCTACATATACCCCATCACCACCGACTAACCTGGCAATATGCAAAAGTAATTTTGTTCTAATATAGATAAGTGTAATTGTGTACTAATTCCATGATCATGCCACTGTGATGGTACATAATTGAAAATAAACTACATTTTCTGTTTGTGTTGTATAACCATATAGCTATTTACTGTATACAAAGCTACTGTGCAAGCAGTGATAATTACTGTGTCATATAGAGCTGTCAGAGTGTATGGACTATTTCACTGTGGAACACAAGAGAAAGTGGAATACAATAAATGCAATTGCTATGAAGATACACTTGTTTACTGTTCTGAAAATAACTGAATAAAATAGTTCTCAATCTTTTCAGGTTGCCTACATAAATTAGTCTGAATGCTTGGGCCATGGATAAAATAGCTTTCAAAAGTGAGTGATCATTCTTAGATAGGCAGGACATAGTGGATTATGAGGAAAGATTAAGAATGAATTCCCTGGGTACCAGCCGTATCACTTTTTTTCTTTCTTGAAATTATGAACACAAAGGAATCTGTCTTAAACATTTCATAAGTAGTGTTCAGTTTAATTAAAAGCATTACATATAATTCTTTTCACCAATAATCTTATTAGGGGGACAAACCAGCTAGGCCCACTCATTAAAAAAGGATGCATTCTAGTAAACTACTTTGGAAACTCTTCTTGGTTTGGTTAGTAGCAAGTCCATTACTTGATCCATACTTGGTAAGTGAAACAGAGAATCCACAGTAGTGTGATATTCCTGGGGTGTTTGGTATTTTAATAATCTATTGAATCAGTACTAAGTAATGCAATACACTGCAAGTACCAACATGCTGGATGTATTTTTCCATTGAGATTAACTGCTTGATTCCCTCTAATGTACTTCCTTGGGCCATGCTTTGCTTCTTTCCAATAGCTTTGCATACACCTCTCAACTGTCCAGATTTTCATAGAATGTCCAGATTTTTGCCTCATACTTTTGGTCTGTTTCTCCAAAATGTATGTTTTTCTAACAAATTATTGTCAAATTATTCAGGCCTCAAGTCAGAAGATAATGACAGACATTTGAGTTTCAGACTTCATATCCTTTATAAAATCCATGCTAATACAAAACCTGTTATTGTATCAGCTTTTCAAGTTTGTAAGAGTAATATTGAAATGTTGTCCCTATTTTTTGCTTTTGTACCCCAATTTTTTATGGCTTTGTCCAGATTTCTTGCTCTAGGAGGTTGAGAGGTATGATTCTGCACAATGTACCATGCAGCTTTCAAAATAATACCTTTCAAAGAGCCTTTGGCTTAATGTGAGTCACCCAGTAAGCAATTTGAAAGTTATTTAAGTAATATATGTAAGTAACAAGGTAAATAGATTTGTGTTGCCTATAGGGCAAACAAAATGTTATAGTGGCAATTGTCGTCATCTGGTACTGTAAGACAGAACATATCATAAGAGGTCCTGCCAGATTTTATGCTTTTCTAGCAAAAAAAGGAGGAAATTATAATTTACATCACAAAGTAATTCAATAAGTACAGAAGGAAAACATACTTAACAGTTTGCTCTACACTCAGAAGATGAAAATGTCAGATAAAATGTCTTTTTCAACTTTTTATATAACTACTACCATAATACATAAATAAATCATCATTCAATGGCTTTTTTCTTTTTTTTCCTCAAATATCCTGCTCTGTAGAGAAAATATCTAGAAATATAAGTTAACTTCCATAATGCTTTTATTTTTCTGTTAGGACCATATGATGTTTAATTCAATATCTTAATGACATCATTGAAAAACTAATTCTAAATGGGTAGATTAAAATGAAGTAACTAAGTTTGATTTTTATTTAAATTCCGTTGTTCTCTAAGCTGAGACAATAACTACACCCATATTGGCATTGTGGCCATTTATTGATAATAATAACCAACAGAACTGATACTTTACAATCAATTTGCAACCACCCAAAAAACACATTTGTAAACTACCACTTAAGCCAGTTAACATAACAAAGATCTTTCTGGCACCAGCTGTTAAGGGTCTGGGTGCATAACCCAAGCTGTCTCAGACCCAGTTTTAATAACCTTGGTGGGGGAATTAACTGTCAGGTCAAACACCAGTTGGCTTGGTCAAAGCCTAAATTTGAACACATGTCTCCCATGTCTAGGTGCTGCTGAGTACTAGCCATGATGGGGGGATGAAAAGGGAAAATACCACAAGGCAGCCACTTGCACTGTAAAAATTTTAAGGGGGTGGGGTGTGTGATCTGCTGAACTGCTGCCTGAGAACAGCACAAACAGCAGCTGCACTCACTTCCTTAAAGCAGCAGCCAACTGACCTACCCCTTCTTAGCTTGTGGACAAGCGAGCTTATGGGTAAGCCCTCCCTGAAGAATAATGCAAGGGCTCTGGGCTCCTTTTCATGAGTGAGCTACAAAGGTACAGCAAGAAAACTTTGCAAGAGTGTACTGAAATTTGAGGTTGTTAATTGTGAGCCTCAGAGGAATGAAATGTGAAGGGGAAAATGGAGAAAATATACCAAGCCTGAGTTTGTAGTGACAAAACATTCCTCCTTCTCTGAGCTACAGCAGTCCCAGGGTTAGTAGATATAAGAAGCATGAGTGTGATGCCATAGCCCCACCCTTATACTGAAGACTGCAGGAAAGTCAAAGCCCCACTGCAAAAAAATCTTTAAAAGTGTTACAGTGAGTAACAATATTTGCTGCATTTTCAGTGACATAATACTTTAAAGTCCAAAGACTTACAGTTTATGAATCCTGTATTTCTCAAAGGAAGTTGACAACATTAAAACATTTGCATGTCTTGCAACTGTAGTATGGCAGGGCAATAAAACCTGTGGCTTGAACAGCCATGATGTTCTTTTCTTCTTTCTTTGAATATGTTTGAGACAAAAAAAATAGTGCTTTCTTGAGCTGAGTTAAAAGGAATGCATCAAAGTGCTTCCTGCAAACAGTAAGACTGGTCTGTTGGGTATCTTATGTCCAAAGTCACCTTTATCAAACAGTAACACAGCTGCTTACAAAGCCATTTACAGCTACAGACTGTGCTGTTCCAGCACAGTGATTGCACATGTTCTGCCACCTCATCAGCATTTACATCCATGCATTATAAACTGCTTCTTATAGTCTGTTTACTGAAGCATTTAAAAGATGCAATGAATACAATACTGGAATCAGCGATATGCAGTACTGCAAATACATGTTTAATAGAAACTAATTATCCAATCAGAAGGTACCAGATAATCTGAAACATGAAATGGTCATTCTCATCTGACTGCTGGGGATGGACATTCTGCTAAAGGGCATTGACTCTTCTCCTGACAGCAGTCATTAAAGACTACAAATTAAAAAAAAAAAAGAAATGCAGAGAGCAGAAACCAGTAACATAGTAGCAGTAACAGCAGAGATGAACTCATATTTATCAGAGGCACCATTTTAATTATTGCTTAATCAAGCATTCCTTCAGTTTTGCAGAGCGAATTGGCAGTGGTTTTCCGATATGCTGAGAGTGGAAACATTTGTAAAGGTGCCAGTTCCACAGGAATAAATTCAACTCCCCCCTCCCATAAACTGCCATATCCTTATCATTTTAATAAAGGCAATTTAGTTCTACTGCTGCTCACCAAAAAATAAATCCATAAAGGCCAACTATAATTATTCTGCCTTGGCCTCTGATGAGATTTGAAATGCTATAGTGTACAAGAGCTTCTCTATACACCCAAAAGAAGCCAGTATCAATGATTCACAGCAGATTTGTTTCAAAAGCACAGGAAACAGAAGAGAATGTTCAGACATTAGCTAAAAACACTCACCAAGATAAAGGCTGAAAGATTTCACTGAGACAAGACACATGACTAAAGATCAATCCACTGAAAAATAAAAAGTTTACACACTGTTGAGCAGTTATCAAGATTCTTTTTATATATGTAAATGTGTCTTTGTTGATACAAACAGTAAGGAAAGTACAATGAAGATACCATAAAACTGTTTCATACGCTGAGTGGATGTGTATATCTAAATGAAGGTATAAACATCTGTCTTCACACACAGACACAAATACACACGCATTATTTTATACAGTATATGTATGTGTGTATAATGCACACATATTAATATATAGGGGATAAACAACTATATATATATCTATCTATCTATATATATATATATATATATATATATATATATATATATATACATATATACACACACACACACACACACACACACACACACACACACACACATATATATATATATATATATATATATATATATATATATATATATTTATTTATTTTATTTTACATTTGTTGACCGGGCTAGTCTAGCTGGATATATGTCCATTTTCAGTAGAGGCCCGGGAGAAAAGCTCCAGTAATTAAACATTATATGAAGATAGACAATACAAATAGTAATGCGTAAAAGAGGGCTAATTAATACCCATATTACATATAAAGTCATGGTAAATACAGAGTAAAATAGGCAAATGTGTTAAGAAAGAAAACATCGATTTTTTTTTTTTTGAGTATTACATCAGACTGTGTGCATGTCATTAAGGGAGAGCTAACAAGGCTATAAGAAGCAGAGATTGCAGGAATTTAGGAGGTAGAGAGGACAGGGAGGTGAAAAAGGAAGTTAATCTGGGTTGGTGCAGGAGCAAAGCCAGTGATTATTGAGATGAGTTTTCACCTGCTTTTTGAAAAGTGGAAAGGAGGACAAAGACAGGATTACAGAGGGTAATTTGTTCCACATTTTGCCGACTGAGTTGGAAAAAAGACAATCTCCTGCAAAGTTATTAGGTTTGGTTGTATTAATCATTAGTTTGTTGGAAGAACGTAGATGTTTCAGGTTATTGTAAGGTGAAATGAGGCTAGAGAGTACAGGTGTTTTAGTTGGTTGGTAAAGGATTTTGTGAGCTATTAAGAGCTGCTGAAGTGTGAGTTGGTTCTGAAGTTCCAACCAGCCTAGTTTTCTTAGGTTCAGGCAGTGATGGGTTTTAAATGAGGATCCAGTTGCAAATCGAGCAATATTGTGGTAGGAAGTTCCTAGTTTCTTAAGGTTGTTTTGGAGAGATTAGTGTATATGGGGGAGGCATATAGTAGTGTAGAGATAAGGTGTGATCTGGCTAAGGTGGTCCTTGCTTCAGGTGAAAGGAAGGGTTTGATTCTATACAGGGATCCGATTTTTTTATTAACTAATTTTATTGTGCTATTGATGTGAGTTTCAAAGCTGAGATTATTGTCAATGGTTATGCCTAATAGTTTAGTTGTTGTTTCAGGAGAGATGAGAGTGCAATCAATGGAAGAGAGAGTAAAGTTTAGTGGGGCAGATCTACGAGTAGGTGAGAACAAGAGTAATTTAGTTTTCTTGGGGTTAAGGAGTAGACAACGATCAGAGAACCATTGTTCAACAGTGTTAAAAGCCTTTTGAGTGATAGAGTGTAGTTCAGTTTGTGATTTAGTGGTACAGATAATAGTAGAATCATCTGCATATTGTATACAGGTGGTATATGGGATAGCTAATTGGAGGTCATTAATAAAGATGGAAAATAGAAGGGGGCCCAAGATAGAGCCTTGAGTCACACCTAGAGATGTAGGGAGTAGATTGGATAGTGCATTTTTCCAGAGAACTGCCTGTTGACGGTTTTCTAGGTAAGATGTACACCAAGTTAAGGAAGGGGATCAAGTGAGAAAGATTTTAGTATGTGCAGAAGAAGTTTATGGTTTACCATGTCGAAAGCTTTAGATAAGTCAACAAAGATAGAGGATGATAGGTTGTTATTGTTACGGTTATAGTTGATAGAGTTGGTAAAGGAGAGTAGGGCTGTGGTAGTACTGTGGGAAGGTCTAAATCCATGTTGACAGTTTGCAAGTAGGTTGTTATGCAGAAGGTGGCTTAGAATTTGCTTATGGATACATTTTTCTGTGATTTTAGCTATAGGTGATAGGAGTGCTATGGGACAAAAGTTAGAGAAGTCATTTGATTTACCTCCTTTGTGAAGTGGGATGATGTGTGATATCTTCCATATAGAGGGGAAAATACCTTCCTATAAGGGTCTATTAATCAGAATAGAAATGGGATAGGCAATAGCTTTGGCACCTATTTGTAAGAATTCTGCAGGAAGTTTGTCTGCAGAAGGAGTGGTAGGTTTGAGTTTTTGGAGCAGTGATAAGATATAGGAGGTAGATACCGGTTGTAAGTGAAAGGAAGGAGGTGGGCTTGGAGTAGGTAAGAGGAGCTTAGAGGTGTCAGGAGATAGGTGACTGGCAAGAGATTGGATAGTATTAGTGAAGAATGAATTAAAGTCATTGGCTGTTTGTGTGGGATTCTTTGGGTCATAGCCTTGTGGGTTGGGTGTGATAGATTGGCCAGGGGATAAGAGATTATTAATACTGGTCCAGAATTTTTTGGGTTCTTTTTTGGAGGTGTGTTGTAATGGAAGATAATAGTTCTTTTTGTCTAGTAGGATGGCTTTTTTTGTACTATTTCTAAGCTCTTTGAAGTTTTGGTGGTCAGTTAAAGTCTTAGTTGTACATCATTTAGCCCAAGATTTGTTTCTGAGGGATATTTTTTGCCTAGTATTATTGGTCAGCCATGGTGCTGCTTTAGTTTTGGTTCTAATAATGCGACTTGGGGCATGAAGATCTAGGATTGATAAGAATGTGGAATTGAAATATTCGACTGCTTCATTAAGAGGGTGATATTTTAGTGGGGACCAATTACATTGTAGTAATACAGCTAGAAATTCTTCAGGGTTAAAATGTTTTTTTGAACGTAGTGTCCTGTATGTGGTAGGTAATACTAGGTTGGTTTTATGCCTAATGATATAAGTAAGTGAGTGGTCACTGAGATCATCAGGGAGAGTACCTGATTGGTAGGTTTGTTGAGGAGTGTTTGTAAGAATCCAGTCTAAGATGGTTTCCTTATTATTGGTATTATTAGTTCTGGTAGCACTGTTTATAAGTTGTGTAAAGCCATAGAGGTTTATGTGGGAGGTAGGATTTGTACTATTACAGAAAAACAAGTCTATGTTGAAGTCACCTAGGACTAGTGTTTCTTGAGGGAGGTAGATGGAAAGTGAGCTAAGGATGCATTCAAGTACGTTAATGTTATTCCCTGGGGGAAGGTAAATACATATGATATTTAAGGCTTTAGTACTGTTGATTTGAAGTTTAGAGCTGATAATTTCAGCATTGTTGTTAAGGCTGAAAGTCTGGTCTATAATACTAATATGCATATGTGTTTTATGGAGAATAGCAACCCCTCCACCCTTTTTAGTTGTACGATCTAGTCTAATGATGTTATACCCGGGAGGGGTGATTTCATTGTCTTTGATGGTGGGTTTAAGCCATGTTTCAGTCAAGCATAAAATATCAAATTGGTGTGTGTCTAGAAGGGCATGAACTTGAGAAGTTTTGTTACAAATGCTTTGTATGTTGAGATGGGCAATAGAGAGAGAGTTGGTAGGTTTGGTGAGTGCCAGGGAGATGGCTTTGTCATGTTTCCTAAAGGTATTGGGAATGGTAAGATGTGGCAAAGGGTTAGGATTAATGTCTCCATCCAAAAGTAAGTGGAGGAATATAAAATATTTTGAGTGGAGAAGTTTTTGTGGGGTGTCTATAAGTTTCCTAGATTTTGGTTTACTTAGCTTGAAGTGTGTTAGTCTGTGGTACTTGGCTAGTAGGTAATTAGGTTGAGTAGTGAGATTTGAGAAGGTAGGAGAGAAAGGTGGTGTAGGTGATGAGGTATGTTTAGATGTAAGAGAAAGGGTAGAGTAAAGTGGGTATTCATAGCAAGTTAAGAGGTAAGTAGTAATGAGACAGGAAAGGAATGATAGGTAAATAAGAGGTTTTGGTTTTGAGGGGATAGGTGTTGTACCCATTTTAAAGGTGGGGAGATATGCAGGGAGGAGAAAGGTAGGTTGTAGCTCCAACAAAGGAGAGGTTGTTTAGGTTAATTAAAAGGTGGGAGAGAGGTTAGTTAATTGTAGGATGTGATGTTCAGTAGAATAGTTTGAGTGATAGTAAGATGTGAAACTTACTGAATGGTTAATTGAGATAGGGGTGTGGTCATGAGGACTATAAGTGTAGGAGTACTGGGGCGGGTGGGAATAGGGGGCAGGGTAGGGGAGCGGAGTGAGCCCGAAGGGCGAACGGAGCGGGTAGAGACAAGAGAGTGGACAAGCAAGGAAGACAATCAGAAATATGGGAGTGAACTGCAGGTAAGTGAAAAATAGGAGTAAGCAGAGGTAAGTTAGCACGTTTGATAAGGGTGCTTTTAAGCAAGAGTAAGTTGACAGGGTAGTGTAAGGTGCATATAGATGTAAGAGAAGTAGAGTATAGTTATTTCCCTCTATTATGAGGTGGGGAGAAGCAAAAAACATAAAAGAAGGGATAAAGTTGAAGAAAAACAACAGAGGGAGAAAAAGGGATAATAGGTCAAGTTGAGAGATATTTATGGTTGAGATACAGAACGGGGGGGGATGAGGTGCCACCTAGTGGCCAGAAAGTTGATTGCCACAAAATCCCTCAAGGAAGGGGGGGCAGGCTACAGGCTAGGGGTAGTTGGGGGGACCTAATACACACAGGTTAAAAAAGACTATCTAGGAGTATAGGTTAAAAGCACAGAGAAAGAAAAAATATATATAAAGTTGGGGGGGGTGTTATAGGCTGCTGGCTGTCTTGAGTGGGAAACTTGCCTAGGGTAGCAAGCTCTTATAGGAGAAGTATTACTAAAAATGTCTTGTGATGAGAACAGTACATACTTTCTCTAGTTTTGACAAAGGCTGACCCTCAGGGAGCAGGTGGATATTTTCAGTGTCTAGACCAATTTCCAAAAACTTTCCAGGAGGGGGTTTACAGGTAATTAGGCTCAGAAGTTCCAGGTTCACCAGGCTGGTAAGAAGTAGGAAAGGAGAAAGTGATAAGGTAGATAATACTGGGAGTTGTAGTCAAAAAGAAATGCAGGTAAACAGTCACAATAATATATATTTGATTCTAAAACCTTCAAGTATAGTAAAATGTTCAAAAACATTTAGACAGGTAAACAGTCATAGTATTTAGAAATGATGCAAAAACATTCAAATACATTATAATGCTCTAGGAAATATACGTAGAGAAGACTTCATTTGATTAATGTTTACAGAAAATACATGAAAACACAAATACTGTAAGGGTACAATAAAAATTCTAATAAAAACGTACAGTTAGTCAGTCTGTAAAGTGTTGTTCGAGCTACATTCATCAGGTGGCTTATTTCAGCACAGCGATGCAAATAAGGACGTTATCTAATGTGATCTAAATCTGAAAATGAAATTTAGCTGTGTGAGGTAGTGTTTAGCAAAGCCAGCGGTACTGGAACACTTATAGCGTTCCACGTGTACAGCGCTAACTTTGTTTAATAAGCGCGAAAATCATAGCAATGCCTAGTAGGTATATAGAACTTGTAAGTAAATAAATAAATAAATAGGTTCCCAGGAATGATCTTTTCAACGAGTATCGTAAGCGACGATGTTATCTGGAAGATATGTATGCAGACAAAGCTATACGAGTTATTTTGTAAATTACTCCCTTGTAAAGTGTGCAAAAAGTTGAGTCAGGGAGCTAGAGCATTCCTCATGCACTACGTGGTACTGTATACGGCCAGTAAGGAAATCCTAGCTATTACCTACATGAGTTTCTTAGATTAACACTAACAAAGTATCACCTCAGTAGGGAATTCTTAGCTATAACCTAGAGGAGTTTAATAGATATTAACTAACAAAATTACATGTCAGTAAGGAAATCCTAGCTATTATCTAGGAGTTTATTAGATTCTCACTGACAAAGTACCAGAGTGAATAAAAAAAAAATAACTACTAGTACAGAGCGGCAAAGTGACCATTGCTTTGAAGGCAGTCACACTGATTCAGTATAATGTTTATGATGGGATCGGTATAAGCAATGCGCTATGCAGGTAAATCTAAAGTAATGTCTACAGATGTAGGGCGGGAAGCAGGAAAAAAAGTTATAAAATAGTAGCCAGCTATTGTGTGTGCAATCACTCATAGTCGGCGCTACATATGTACAGGCACTACAGTGTATGTGCGTTAGCTAATCAGAGTCGCTAAACACAGTAAACAAACCCAAAATAGTTGAGGACCATGTGAAAGGCCACATAGTAACAAAAATGTATGTATGTTAGCTAATCAGAGTCGCTAAACACAGTAAACAATCCCAAAATAGTTGAGGACCATGTGAAAGGCCACATAGTAACAAAAATAACCATGTGACGAGTGTTTGCTACTATCGCATAAGCAAACGCTTTCAGAGAGGCAGAAGATGGCAGCGATAGCCTTTTGTCAAACAAAAAACATTTCAATTAACAGCATTTAACTATCGCATGAGCAAACTCATTGTGAGAGGCAAATGATAACAGCGATAGCGTTTCATCAATCAGAAAAACATTTCCATTATATACATATTACAGCAGCAGCAGTTGTCTGATTTGTAATACACAGGTATTTGTTTTAAAGTGTAAGATAAAGCACAAAAATAAAACTTACTAGGAACAAGTGCCCAAACAGAATGCACAGCAGCCAGGTAGTTAGCAGGGGAATAAAGATGGCATCTCAGGTTAAGGGGTATATTTATAAGGTAAGCAGGGGCAAGAGAGCAAAGGGGGAGGGGAGAGACACGTATATAAAGGTGAATGGCAGAAACCGCGAGATAAGGAGAGTTATAATTATAAGAGAGGTAAGGGAGTAGGGGGGCAGGATTGTGGTTATAGGAGAGGAATGGGAAGTAGAAAAATGGCTAGTTACGATAGCAAGGATGAGGAGTGCAGTAGAGGGGATTATGCACTGTGGGAGTACAGAAGGTACCAGGGATAAAAGAACAAAAAGGGGTATGAGGGGAAATAGATAGCAGAGACAAGAGAGTGGACAAGCAAGGAAGACAATCAGAAATATGGGAGTGAACTGCAGGTAAGTGAAAAATAGGAGTAAGCAGAGGTAAGTTAGCACGTTTGATAAGGGTGCTTTTAAGCAAGAGTAAGTTGACAGGGTAGTGTAAGGTGCATATAGATGTAAGAGAAGTAGAGTATAGTTATTTCCCTCTATTATGAGGTGGGGAGAAGCAAAAAACATAAAAGAAGGGATAAAGTTGAAGAAAAACAACAGAGGGAGAAAAAGGGATAATAGGTCAAGTTGAGAGATATTTATGGTTGAGATACAGAACGGGGGGGATGAGGTGCCACCTAGTGGCCAGAAAGTTGATTGCCACAAAATCCCTCAAGGAAGGGGGGGCAGGCTACAGGCTAGGGGTAGTTGGGGGACCTAATACACACAGGTTAAAAAAGACTATCTAGGAGTATAGGTTAAAAGCACAGAGAAAGAAAAAATATATATAAAGTTGGGGGGGGTGTTATAGGCTGCTGGCTGTCTTGAGTGGGAAACTTGCCTAGGGTAGCAAGCTCTTATAGGAGAAGTATTACTAAAAATGTCTTGTGATGAGAACAGTACATACTTTCTCTAGTTTTGACAAAGGCTGACCCTCAGGGAGCAGGTGGATATTTTCAGTGTCTAGACCAATTTCCAAAAACTTTCCAGGAGGGGGTTTACAGGTAATTAGGCTCAGAAGTTCCAGGTTCACCAGGTTTCTCTAGTTTTGACAAAGGCTGACCCTCAGGGAGCAGGTGGATATTTTCAGTGTCTAGACCAATTTCCAAAAACTTTCCAGGAGGGGGTTTACAGGTAATTAGGCTCAGAAGTTCCAGGTAAACCAGGTTTCTCTAGTTTTGACAAAGGCTGACCCTCAGGGAGCAGGTGGATATTTTCAGTGTCTAGACCAATTTCCAAAAACTTTCCAGGAGGGGGTTTACAGGTAATTAGGCTCAGAAGTTCCAGGTTCACCAGGTTTCTCTAGTTTTGACAAAGGCTGACCCTCAGGGAGCAGGTGGACATTTTCAGTGTCTAGACCAATTTCCAAAAACTTTCCAGGAGGGGGTTTACAGGTAATTAGGCTCAGAAGTTCCAGGTTCACCAGGTAGGAACAAGCGCCCAAACAGAATGCACAGCAGCCAGGTAGTTAGCAGGGGAATAAAGATCTTCATATATATCTATATATATCTATATATATCTATCTATATATATATATATATATATATATATATATATATATATATATATATATAAATATATATATGGGAGCTCTTCATTTGTTCGAACTTTCAAATGTTCGAAACTCATATGACTGACACCGTATGAGCGAATGTTTGAAAGGCCGACAAATGATAGAGGAGATCCTGCTACAGTGCAGGACTGGGAGATTCCCCTTTCCTGCACTGTAGTGCAATCTCAGACTGAGATTGTTTAAGTAGCACAGGGTGTGGAGGGTGCAGGGGGCTTGCCCCCCCGCACCCCACATAACACAGTTTTACTGTGTTTGCAGGTAGGTAAATGGTGCTATTTCAGGATGTCGGTCTTTCAGAATGTCGATCATATGGTGTCAGGGATTCACTTTAGAAGCTCAAAATACTGTAATATCGAAATTCAGTATTTCGAGTTTAAAAAGTAGAATCCTGAGAAGAGCGAAAGCTCAGCAGACCGAAATTCAAAACCTCGAATACCAGAGGTATTGAATTTCACGCTTATGAGGTTTCGTTGTGGTTATGGATTCAGGTAAGTGTGTTTGTATGTGTTAAGGGTTTTGGGAAGGGGCTGTGGTGTGTGTCATTGGGTTTTGTGCTGTGATATGTGTGTGTGTGTGTGTGTGTGTGTGTGTGTGTGTGTGTGTGTGTGTGTGCGAGGAGAATGTAGCTTGTGTGGTGGTGTTTTGTGTGTGTTTGTATGTAGTGCGACCTCGGTGTGAGAATATTTAAGTGGGGGGTTACACAGCTTTTGTTTGTATGTGGGGAGGAAGGTGTGTTTGTGTGGAGTAGAAGTGCAAAATTCAAAATCTCTGGTGTGCAAGATTTTGAATTTCGTGGTTCTGAGTTTTCGTGGTTTTAAATTTTTGACTATAGCTTCAAAATACTGAATTTCGACATTTCAGTATTTCGAGGATATAAAGTGAATTCGGTGTCGGCCATATGAAAGTTGTCATTCTATAAGGTTGACATTCTGAAGTAGACCAATATACATTTTTAATATATATATATATATATATATATATATATATATATATATATATATATCTTACTACGCCGATAGATACCTATATATATATATATATATATATATATAGTATATATATATATATATATATATATATATATATATATATATATATTTTGTTTATTTTACTGTGGAGCTTTTCTCCCCGGGCCTCCACTGAAAATGGACTCACGTCCAGTCGGACACTCCCGGTCAACAAATTTAAATAAATAAATAAAATAAATAAATAAAATATATATATATATATATATATATATATATATATATATATATATATATATATCTATATATACACACAGACATTTATCTATATATATCTATATATATATATATATATATACCTATCTATCTATCTATCTATCTATCTATCTATCTATCTATCTATCTATCTATCTATATCTATATACGTGTGTGTGTGTGTGTGTGTGTGTGTGTGTGTGTGTGTGTGTGTGTGTGTGTGGTATGTCTGCCTTTATCTATATCATATAGTTGTAATACAGTATTATCAAACTTTTTAAGATTGTTTCACAGAACATTGAAGCAACTGCTCCTTTTGAAGGCGGCAACTCAATTAACAGTTCTTTTTTGGGAGTAAGTCCCCTGTACCTCCCACATACCCTGCATATTACATATACCAACTCCATGATCATTGCATATTGTTGAAAGGGAAAATACTTGACCCTAAACAATACCAGTTTCTGTAAGACAACCAGGTTTGATGTTCTGTGAAGCTATCTTTTAAAATTCAATCATATTTCTCTAGACCCTGTTTTGTCAAATCTTTTGGACAGCCACAAATAAAATAGCATCAAAACTAATAGATCAAAAGACCTAAGTATTGCTTGCAACATAAACAGGACATGCTGGACAGACATGTATTTTTTCTCAGTTTCTGGAACAGGCTCCACATCCATGTGAAGCAGAGTATCTCCCTAATCTTATTTAAGTGAAACTTGGACCAGTGGATAGGTAATGGACAAAGGCAATCAGTAAAACACCCCCTGTATAATTCAAATATGTGGGTCACATCAGCTAGGCTTATAAGTGCCCTGCTGGCATTAGCTAAGTATATATCTACAAACCTATGGTATTGCAACCATATGATATAAACACACACACACACACACACACATATATATATATATATATATATATATATATATATATATATATATATATATATATATATATATATACATATATAAAATGTGTATGTATGTGTGTGTGTGTGTGTGTGTGTGTGTGTGTGTATATATATATATATATATATATATATATATATATGTATATATATATATATATATATATATATATATATATATATATATACATATATATATATATATATATATATATATATATATATTTACTGACAAAATAGGGTCTAGAACACTGCAAGTCTGAAAATGGATATGGATTTTAAAGTCCATATATTTTACCTTTTGAGATATTTGAATACATCAGTTTGCATACTACAGTGAAAGGGAAATGTTTAAAGTATGACATTTCTCATAATATATAGCTTTTATGATACTACCAAGCCTTTAAGCTTTATACAATACATTTTCAGTATGAAATTCCTGGTTATTTCACATCGTATTTCCACAGAGTTTTGGAGTACCAGTAGATGAGGTTATGGATTTCAGTCCAAGGGCTGGAGTGTTGGAGTTGTGTGATATTATCTTTGCTGAATTATTTATACATTGCTTGTTGGTAGAGGCACGTCTCAAGTTCCTTCCTCTGTGTGGGGAAGAAATAGGTGCTGCTTAGTTGTTTTAGGATGGAGTTCCAGATTTTGACACCTGTAACTAATAGTACTTCCACCTCTCCAAGGGCTGCATTGGTAGGGGATAGTACTCTATCAGTATTTAGAGGCAGAATACGTTTGTCATAGACTGTTTTTTTAGTATTTTGTCTAAAACTGGGAGGACTTATATTGGTATGAAGTTACTGGCTGTTACAAGGTTATGTTATTTTGGAACAGGTCTTACTTTAATTTTACTCCATTGTTGTACCATGATTCTTATAATAAGACATATAGAAGAGGTTATTCAGGGGATAAGTAGATGGTCTTTGCATGGGGAAATGAAACTGGGTGAATATTGATACCTGGGGAGGGGTCTGAAGGAAACTATAAAGGATTTTTGCTTTGTTAATTTTGTTTATGTCTTTGAAGTTAAAAGGATGTCAGTGAAAGCGGTCATCTCTCTCAGGAAGGGGGTTGTTATCGGAAAGTTTAAGATTTGAAAGACTGAAGAAATCTAGGAGAAAACAGGATATTGACTGATGTTGTAATGATGTTGTGTTCTAGGTCTTTAGTGAAAATCAGCATGTGATGTTATTTTCCAGGACACAGAACTTCTTTTGGTTGTAGTAAATTGAACACCGACTGTCAGTGTGGAGGTTGGTCTTGTGTTGCCTTGGAAATATTTTGCCTAGGTCTCTGAGGTTTGTTAAGTTTGCTAAGTTTTCTTCTATTGCAAAATGTTTCCAGGTGCCCAATACTTTGTTTCTTACTTTAATAAAGGGATTTTGCTTCTATAGTTAACAATATTTCTAGTGAGGATCTATACAGCCTGATGACTGAGAAGTGGGAGTAGGTGAGTTTTGGAATTGGAGTATGAAGGTTATGAGGGCATTAGTAAAATCTTTTGGATCATCCATGGCTGTGACAGTGCACGGGGCTGTTGGAAGAGCAGAGTACATCATTTTGGATGCTCTTGTGGGATCATGGGCAGAATATAATTAGCATGAGATGGTGCTGGGGTGGTGCTTTGGGAACTGGAGGTTTCATAGTTAAAGTCATGGGGTAGTCATAACTAATGAAAGTGTGCAGGAGTGAGCTGTTTTGGATGGAAGAAGGGTCACTAGAGATAAGGAGATCTAGAAGTGAGTAGTTAGAAAGTTTGGTTAGGTAAAATCAGAAAGGAGTTGGGAATGTCTGATATGTGACAGAATGTCTTGTGCATCTAAGATATATTTGTGATTAAGCAACTGGAGGCTGAAGTCACCTAGGATTATTATGTTTTTAAACCGGAAAGAATAGCTGTGCAAAATCTTACCTTAGCCATAAATGTCCTTCTCTTCCATGTTGCAGTATTCATAACACTGCAACTTGGACTCTGTCTCCAGATCCATGGCAGGTTTTGCCAGGGCAATACTGCATGGACTTATGGAGACTTCCTGTGCCCTGCCAAGGTGACCCAAATGTCCGGCCAGTATACCAAAGATTTAACCTACTGCTAGGTACTTGCAATGTTTCACACAGGATGCAGCAGATGTAGTCCATAAAAGTGATGTCTGCACACACCATTCTCAGAACTGAATGCTCCAGTCAGAACATCAGTCCAAGGGATAAAATGAAAAGGCATTTATCATCCATAGAAGAACATTGAATGAAGGGGGAAGGTGGGTGGGATAGAATACTGCAAGATGGAAAAGGACATCTATGGTTATGGTTAAGATTTTACACAACTATTCTATGTCCTTCTATTCCCATGTTACAGTATTCATAATGAGGGAGAATACCAAAGCTCATGAGAGGGAAAGGGAGGTTGGAGCATAGGAAGTCTCCTTAAATCCAAGCAGAAATGCATCACCCTGCAAACTGGAGTCCCACAGGGATGTGTCCTAAGCCCCCTGCTTTTCACCATACTAACCCATGACTGTACTGCCAAGCACAGCTCAAACCATATCATCAAATTTGTAGATGATACGACAGTTGTGGGCCTCATCAGGAATAGTGATGAGGCAGGGTACAGAGAGGAGGTGAATCAGTTCATAAATTGGTGTTGTAGCAATAGTCTTGCACTAAATGTCAATAAGACCAAATAAATAATTGTGGACTACAGGAAGAGCAACAGAGAGCACTTTCCACTCGTAATCAATGAAGAAACAGTTGAGAGAGTAAAAAGCACAACATTTCTGGGGGTGCATATTGCAGAAGACATGACATGGTCAGCCAACACAAATGCCATCATTAAGAAGGTGCATCAATGGCTTCACTTCTCGTGAAGGTTGAGAAGAGCAAACCTACCATCAACGGCTCTCACAACCTTCTACAGGGCCACCATCGAAAGTATACTGACAAACAGCTTTACAGTATGGCATGCTCTGCTTCTGAGCACCAGTCCCTCCAGAGGGTAGTGAAAGTGGCTGAGAGAAGGATTATAAGGAACTCCCTCACATCCATATAAGACCTGCACATGTCCAGATGTCTCAACAGGGCAAGGAAAATAACCAGGGATAGCACTTATCCTACTCACAAGCTGTTCTCACATTTAACATCAGGAAGGCACTTTCGATGCATACACTGCAAAACCATGAGACTCAGAAACAGCCTCTTTCCACTAGCCATCAAGTTACTGAACTCTAGGTACAGTACACTTCACACTGGACATTAAGGGACTAATCCAACAATATTGAAAAGTCGATACAGTGCAATATGTAACAAGGTCTTACCTGCATCCAGACAGCAAATCAAACTGAACTGTCTTACTGTGCAACATAAATGTAGATCTTAAATCAATAGCTTAAGTGTAGTTTTTCAAGTGAAAATATGCCAATACTCTAGTAATGAGTGACAATCTGTTAAATCAAGTATTTATTATTGCTGTGTTTGTTGTATGTGTCTACAGGATTTTGTGTATTATCATTGTGTTAAATGTAGTCTAGGTATTGTATGCACATTGAGCCCGAAGAAACTTAATTTCACTCTGTTCGCACTTGTGTCAATCGAAGTGACAATAACGTTTACTTTGACTAATGGCCAGGATGTCATGACATGTTTCAGCTTGTTAAGCCTACTGCCTGCATTAAACATGGCAATGTGTATTGCCTTGTGATTGTTGTGTGAAGTGTGTTAGTGAGAGTTGAATAGGTGGAGTTGTAACACTAGAATAAGTCTAATAAACAATCTGAGGAATGTTTTACATGGCAGCTGTTCTTTAAACAGTACGAATGATCAATGTCTCCTTGATCAAGGTTGGCTTTCTGTTGAAGCTATGCTCAGTAAAAGGCAGGAAACAAACACAAACTAAAGCTCCAAAATACATAAAAGGCGACAGGCTGTCCAGAACACAAATCCACGTTTATTTTAAGTATTAAAACACACCATTAACCGCTTTCATCGTCCAATCATGACTTCATCAGAATAAAAAAAAAATACAAAACCAAACTTAAATAGTTAAAAGATTAAACAATTCAAGTGCCCCCCCACACACACACAGAAGGTTCCACATATATTTTTAAAAAGACATGAGCATTTCACTCACATAAAGCTAGCAATGTACTTGTATACAAAAGAAACAATAGATTAACCATTTTTGAAATATATATATATATATATATATATATTAATAATAATAAGTGTTACACTAAAATACACAACCTAATATAGAAACAATAATATAATAACACAGAATAAATTAAGTCTTCTTCATCCTTTAAAAATTACCAAAATAAAATTAAGAATACTAACTTTCAGTTCTAACATCCTTTTTAATATAATTATCATTATAACTTTTTACAAAAATTATATTATAATTATAATTATAAATATACTTAAAAATATTCATATAATCATCATAATAATAATATAATACCATACCCACCATTTCATTTTTGTTAACAGTAACTTCAATTTATTAAGTAAGATGTATTCCCACTTAGTGAAAATAGCAGCTCCAGGGCACTCAGCACACAATATATCAGCAATATATCCAATAACAACTCTTATATTACAAATATAACACCTTTCTATAATTAAAATGAAATGGCATACCCAATAATAAACACTGACTGCATGCATCAAGCCTTTTTCCTACCTCATCTATACATTATGTACATTTTCATATCACATATAGGCTACTACTAATACTATTACCACATTGTAGTTCTTTAAATTTTAAAAAATTCTTCCCACCAAAGAAAAATTCTTCAAGTAAAAAAACCTACACAACTTGTCTGTTCTTAAAGAAACTAAAAAAAAAATTGCGTTAAATTAAAACCAAATTGAAAATTATCTGAAAGAAAAAAGTCATATCTGGCTATCACCCACTATCATGTGACATCATCACCTGTACTGTACCTCCAGTACAACCCTCCATCCCCACCATGTGACAGTGATCACATCAACACAGCTGACCCGTACCAAAACATCATCCCAAAAAATTTAATTCTCAAAACCACACCATCTAATTCCCAATCCATCAAACCATTGTTTACCAATACCATCACACGCCTACCTTTTCATAAACTGGGATACTGCCCGCCCTCAGTAGTTTTGTGTAATGAAGTAGTATGTACTTGTACGTTACTTTAATGAGCTGTTCAGGATCTGTATTTATGTCTATTATTAATAATACATCCAAATAGTTAAAAATAGAAATACTTTCAAGTTGGGATTCATTCAAATGGGTGGAGTTATTAATATATTCCACAAATCCATATCCAAATCCATAAGTGTACCCTTCCAATAAGTGTATCAAATAATACATGTATCAATGTAGTATCAAAAATAAACCTTCTACCCAAACCAAATACTAGCTTTAAACACCTACTGAAATACAACTCATCTAGTTAACACACCTTCACATGACACACACACACCTACACATGTGGAACCCTTCTTAAATAATGATATTGAATATTAAAAATATTAATATTAAAATTAATTCTAACTTCTTCTAAATATTATACATTAAACATAAGAACATTGATACTAACAAAATCACATACCCACCAGGACACCCATGTATGATGGATGATGTCATTATATAAGTCTTTTCTTTTTTCATCTACCATAATGTCAGTGGGGGGATATAAATAAGAAATCTTATCCTCCCAAAAAAATCCCCTGACTCCCTGCACAAATTAGTCTCTATCAATAAATATTCAGCTTCAGCTTCTATCATTTGCACAAGCTGAGGTAATGGAATTTCTTCCATCAACGATGGGCCTAAGTGGTGGATCATAAATATTCTTATGAATCTTAAAAATCTTAGGAACTCCAAAACATACCTGGACTAAGGGATGAGTTAAATTTATATAGTTATACAATTCCAAATGCATTCTTCCATCAATAAATAAATCATTAGTCTGTCCATGAATCCTCCTATATGCCCCATTCATCTCATTTAATGAAACCTCCTCATACGTATTAGTCCCAAGGATTTTCAAAGCCCTATTATTATAATCTTCCATTCCCATAATTACAACCCCACCCCCCTTATCAGGTTTCATAATCCTGTATGTTCGGATTTCAAAAAATCCAAAATGTCCCTTTCTTCCTTATTCAAATTATACTGAATAAAACACTTCCTATTAGCACTAAAAAAATAATTTATTTATTATCTAGGTAACATATCTTCTTGAAAGTGACCAGAGTGGGATGCAGGGGTGGGCTGTAGATACTTGGGACTCTAAATTCCTGGTTGTCACCATTATTGCCATCAAATAACTACCTAAAATTCATTTTCCTTAAAAACAGTTTTAAATTTGTAAGAATAGTTGGAAGTTGTGAGTGGGATGTGGGTATGAAAGTCATCCCTCTAGATAACACATTTGCAATACTTGTATCCATGTTAACACCTAAATAATTAAAAACCTTAAATCCCCTTTATCATTTAAAACAATAGTTACATTCTCATTACCAACCTCTGGTGTTATTTCCTCTTCCACGATCGGTAACCTCTACTTCCCTGGTAAACATTGTGGCGTCGGGCTCCATATTGAGACCTCCGCTTGTTCAACCCCAGGATCCCTGAAAATCCTGTCTCTGCCACTGATTAAAACTCCTTTCCACATTACTGTTTCCAGGCAAAAAGTCACTTTCAAACCCATTACCTTGTCCTGTTGGGAGGGCTTTCTGCTGCACACACCATGTGTCCACCAAACCATTCCTTTTACCATAACCTTCCAAACATGCAGGAATGTTGTTCAAACACACTGCTGTTAAATTCCCAGTTTGCTGAGCCCATTCTCCTTGCAAACTGCCATTATTCTGTGTTACAAAAATCAACTCTCCTAGTAAGTTGCTCAGTTAGGAGAGTAAGATTGCCAATATCATCAGTTGAACCAGTTTATTTCTGTTGTGTGAACAGATCCTGTGATCTTCCAGTCTTTCCTGCTGCCATGTAGAAAACAAACCACCACAAACCAGGAAACAAACAGAAACTAAAGGCTCCAAAAATATAACCTGTCCGGAACACAAATCCACATTTATTTTAAGTATTAAAACACGCCATTAAGCGCTTTTGTCATCAAATCACGACTTCATCAGAATAAAAACTAATACAAAACCAAACTTAAATAGTTATAGATTAAACCATTCAAGTGCCCCCCCCCCCACACACACACACAAGATTCCACATACATTTTTAAAAAGACAGGAGTATTTCACTCACATAAAACTAGCAATTTACTTTTATACAATAGAAACAATAGATTAACCATTTTTTTAGATATCTATCTATCTATCTATATATATATATATATATATATATATATATATATATATATATATATATATACAAGCTTATAAGTGTTATACTTCACCTGCCCTCCTAATAACACAACAATAATATTGACTATTAGATACAATTGCATACAAACCAGCATCTTGTTCATATAAAATAAAGTTAAAGAAAAAAAATCACAATTCTAACTAGCTGAAACAGCCAACTATCAAATAATCCTTTGCATGTATTGTTATATTTTTACTGTCATTCAAATATTCTTAAAAACATAATAATAATAATACTAATAATAATAATAATTCATCCCGGCCACTTCATCTTGTTTAAGATTCCAACTTAAGTACACAAGTAACTGAAATGTATTCATTAAGTCCCGGCCAAGTGTTTATATCAAGTACTAGCTGCCAGGTCATCTCCTTCTCCAGAGTAAGTGGGTTAAACCCTTCCCTAATCATAGGATCATAGGAGGTTACTAGGGCATCAGCCCTGAGTCCCTTGTAAGCCTAGCCAAAAGTTTAGCCCATGTTTAGACAAATCAGCACCCGATGCCCCTGTCCAGCAGGGACACGGGTGGAATCCCAGGGGTGTATTTTCTGTTTCACATCCAGTTATCCAGGTTGTGCTTAAAAAGGGGTAAAGAGGTACTCTGCTTGATGTGGAGAGAGAGCCTATTCCATAGATAGGGGAGTCTCTGGGACATAGATCTGTCCTGCCAGGAAGTCTTGTTGATGTCACAGACCAGGGTGAAGCCACATGTGCGGGTTACTCGAGTGGAGCTTGACTTGCGGATATGCAGCAGTCCCATCAAGGTGGGGTCTGTGATCACCTTGTATGCCAGACAGAATTCAGCTCTGAGGAGTCTGCATGAAACTGAGTAGTGGGATAGGGCATTTAGCCTATCTGTGTATGGTAGATGTTTGAGGGCCTGGATTATCCTGGTGAGGAACCTCTGTGGGCTCTCCAGCTGCTGCAAGTGCTTTGCCAGGTACATCCCGAAAGGGTCTTTGTACTCAATAATGGACCTTATAAGGGAAGAATAGAGGGATGTTATAACCTCCTTGTTCCTGGGTGAGATACCCTTACTTATGAGGTGGGCCATGTAGAAGGCTTTCCATACAACAGAAGCAGTGTCTGGTTTAACTTGGTCAACTACCATGTACTTACAAATGTGACCTGGATTATTCTGATTATGGCTGGCCAATGCACAAGCCATAGTGTGGTTTCTTAAACTATATTCATGTCTGTACACCCTCTCCCTTAGCTTACAATTAGTTTTTCCAATACAGAAGCAGGGGCACTCCACGCTCTGGGCAAGATATACCACTCTCTTTGACTCATATATTTATTATTGTTGTGTTTGTCTGTGTCTGTAGAATTTTGTGTATTATCATCATGTTAAATGTAGTCTATGTATTGTATACACATCGAGTTCAAACAAATGTAATTTCACTCAGTTCGCACTTGTGTGAATCAAAGTGACAATAAAGTTTACTTTGACTTTGACTAATGGCCAGGATGTCATGGCATGTGCCAGTTTGTTAAGCCTACTGCCTGCATTAAGCATGGCAATGTGTATTGCCTTGTGATTGTTGTGTGAAGTGTGTTAATGAGAGTTTTCAATGAAGCTACTGAATAGGTGGAGTTGTAACACTAGAATAAGTCTAATAAACAATCTGAGGAATGCTTTACATGGCAGCTGTTCTTTAAACAGTACGAATGACCAATGTCTCCTAGATCAAAGTTGTCTTTCTGTTGAAGCTATGTTCAGCATTAGTGGTTGCAGCATTTCAAGTATAGCTTCATTATTCATCGCTAATGATCACAGCTCCACAAATGTTATGTGTATGGTATATTAAGTCAACACAGATGTCTATACATTGTGCATGCAGTCTGTATGACCTGGAACAAATTCCTCACAGTTGAACAGAAGATTTGTACACAGTCTGCACTGGTAGCATTTAAAATATTATAGTTTTGCATGCTGTTTCAGCACAAAATGAATTACTTATGAATGACGTGCATGAAAAAATCATAGTCAAACACACTATATGGGCTTTATGCATATGCCAGTCTAATTGTATATATGATGTACTATTTTCAACATTTTTGTTAACATGTTTTATTCGTAAGCAAAATACAATAAAACATAATAAAATAATAAAAGACATAAACATGAAAAGGTTGGGTTAGTATTATGGTGATAATATTCTTTTTCAAACAAAAAGTACAGGGTTTAATTGTCACTTTTGTTGGGGTTATTGGCTAAAATGTTTCTCTGTGTCTTAAGATAAAGCATATCAGTGTAGTGAAACAGCTGTCCCATGTACTTTATTACTTATTCCATTTTTTACATGCTGAAAATAGCAGCTGATGCAGGAACAGAAAGGATCTCTGAAGGTGTAACACATGTAAAGGCTTCCCCATAGCATTCAGATAGCAGTGTTTACATGTTAACTTTGGAGTCTGTGAGGAATAGGGTGCAGCTCAAGTCAGAAATGTTATGACAATGATAGAAGAAACATGGGCATAAATAGTAATATGGGCTACTCTGTATTGATGGTAATACGATTACTATGTGAATTTCATAACTTTTACTTTTCATTTGATCAGTGAGGTGTGTGGCATGTCTGTGCCTATTCCAACAGTTGCTATAGAGAAATGAATGTTCACAGAATTATGAAAAAGACTGTGATTTGCGCAAAATTGACACTAAAACCGAAACATACAGTTATGTCCTTATGTAGTTCAAAGTAACATTATCTGCTGTGCCAAACTCCCAAAACAGTTTAGGACTAAGTTTCACACAACCCCAACATATATTGCCTAGAATATATTTATGTGCTCTTTCCTTACACACAGATATTATGCTAGAGGTTGAAGTTGTTGCTGTGCTTAGTTGCTATAGGTAACTAACTCCTGCAGGTGATGAGATCTCTTTAGCAAGAATGTTCAGAAATTCTTAAAAATCACACGATGAACACAGTCAAGCCCCAAATTTGAGGATTTATTTTCACAGTTTCTTTCACAGTTACTGCATGTCTTTCTTGTTTCACTGAGAAGCTTAACTTGGCTGCATGCTGTTCATGTTACTGGCACCTAATGTGCGAAAGGTGTACAAATACTGCATCTCACTGTTGGACCAATCTAACTGAAATGCTGTTATAACTTTATATGAAAAATAATTTGCATTAAAACGTATACAAAATTTCTCAGTAAGCTCATGCACATAGCCTCTTTAATACTATAGAACTGTCCAAGGTGCTGATAAAGACATTTACAATCTAATAACTAACAATGTTCTCTAAGATGAGAGAAATGGTAACAAATGTGATTCACCGGTTCATTTTACCAAATCTTTTTATGAAAAAGTATATTAAATGTTTAACGACAGAGTATTTCTTAGCATTCAACTGAAGTCATCAGATTGCAGAAAATATCTAGAAGCATCTGCAATTTAAAGCATGATAGTTCTGTAATATGAAGAACTTAAAAACATGGCAAAAGAATAAATCATTGCACATATTTATTTATTTATTTAATGTCATTTGTTGACTGAGAAGGTCCGGCTGGGTCAGGTGCACATTTTCAGTGGAGGACCAGGGAGAAAAGCCCCACAATTGCATTATGATTCACAAAGTATTTTACAAGAATTTACAGAAATTACGGTACAATACAGTACAATAAACAAATTGAGAAACAGACTAATAAATTGTGGGAAGTTAAAACATCAGAGAGAAAAAAAAGAGTAATTTACTATATATATATATATATATATATAGATATATACATACACGCAAACACTCACTCACACACACACACACACACACACACACACACACACACACGTTTTGTAACTATTGAAATAGATTAAAAGTTAAGAAAGAAAAAGCTTACTAGAAGGGTAGTTTTATGTTGAATTTATAAAGGGAAAGAAAAATCACTAGTGGGGTAGTTTTAAAGGGGTGAGGGATTAGAATAATAATTAAGGATAGTGAGATTTATAGCAAGAAAAGAGTTGTTTGAAATAACTTATAGAGCTAAAAGAGATTCCTGCTGGTTTTTATGGGTAAAGATTGGGGTAACCTAGAGGAAGACTCTAGTACATCAGCAGAAAATGCACTGCACAAAATTCCTGTTCCTTAAATGGAACACAAGTTTTCCATATCAAAGGTGCTGTAAAATAAGTAGGTGTTCTACTGACAGAGAAAATGTAATTCAGTTTGTTTCTTAATGTTCATTTAACTTAAAGCTCTTCTACATTTTCTTGTACTCATAATTAAGTATTCCAGTCTACTTTAATTTCCTTGACTCTGCATATGGAATTTAATTCCCTTTAATATGGTTAAATTAGCAGGTCATTTTCCCCCGATTACTTACATAGCTTATTTGCTGTAGCAATGCCTGGGAGATACAACACCAGGTGAATCCCTCTTCATTCATGATACCATATGCTCAATGTGCTTGCTCCACTGAAACTCAAATAGAAATGAAGGATGTGGGAATTCTAGTATATAGCTAGTGGATTAATTTCTCTTCATTCTACTCTATAGAACATCCCTCAAAAAGTATAGAAGGCATGCTTTTCAGTGTAACAGCTGCAGGCTGTGTAGCTCACTAAAGCAAGTAAATGTTGTGTTCTGCTGCTCTGAAGTCAAATTATGTTGCAAAGCTTTCCTTCAAATATGTCAGCTTGCATCTTCAGTCAAGATACCATGTTTCATCTCATGACAGAGAAAGATCAGATAAGAAGTAAACAAGGGTAGCAGGTGTAAAACAGAGAAATGTTCTCTAGTGGCAAGTAAGGAGTGCATCCCTACTCCCACTCCATACATTCTGTACACACTCTGTGACATGGTTTAAGCTCTTAATTGTTGTTTCTTATATCATTGTATTTTCTGCCCCCTTATCAGAACTACTTTACAGCTTCCCCATGTATTCTTAAATTACTTTATTATTTTTGGCCCACATACCTGGGAGGAGAAAGGATAAGGGTCCAGGAGTCCCTGGAGAATGGTCTTAACAAAGCCTGCTCTAGATTTAGAAAAGGCATCCAGCTTATAGTGAACACAGATCTAAGTTGCTGCCTTTAGGATACTTTTATAGTCCACTCCTTTACAATACACCACTGAAGAAGCAAAAGACCTGTTGGAATGTGCCTTTGCCTTGCCTGGATTCACTTTTCCATGGTGGGTGTAACAAAAAAAAACAATACTAGAGGACAACCAATGTGCAATGGTTTACTTAGATACAGCTTTACCAGTCTATGCCCATGTATAGGACATAAAAAGCCTTTTAGCTTTCCTGAAGAGTTTCATTTTGTCCAATCAGTACCTGAGATGCCAGTTCCCATCCAGGACATGAAGCACTACAACTATCTCTTATACTTAGGTTCTGGAAAGAATGCAATGAGATTAACAGAATGATTAACTGTGAATTCAGGGACTACTTTTGGCATGTGACAGGAGTTAGTGAGCAACACGACCCTGTGGTAAATAAGGTAAGGTTGTCACACCATGAGAACCTGCAACTCAGAGACTTACGTTGCAGAGGATGCCTCATGTATTTCCCAACTGGGTAAACTTTACCTGCTTATCCCAGGTAAGACTGATGAGCAGTGACTTAGGTAAAATGTTATAATACCACTCTTACAAAATGGGTAATAACAACATGTCCATCAAATACAGCAGAGCAGTACAAACACATCAGTTTACATAAGTCAAAGCTTCCAAACTTAACTCCTTGGAAATTTAGTCGCTTTGAATAAACTGCTTTGAGTAAACTGCTCTGTGTCCCTATTCAGAAGAGTCAGCATGCCTATAAGTTCTGTCAGCTTGTACCACATTTCTCCTGACAGATTATTTACATCTAATCTGTGAATAAACAGATGCTTCAAATATTTAATTCCCCCATCCTTCAATGAATGCCTCATTTATCACTACCTACAAAATTGTGTCTAACCTTCATTTTAGAATCCTATAAAATATTATCAGTGACTTTTAGGAAGAAACACTGCCATGTCAATAACTGGTGTACCCACAGCACATATGCTATATGTTTAGCAAATATTCTTAACAGACAGAAAACTGCAGAACAGTTTTACTATGCCAGGGGTTTGCATATGTGGCACATGGCAGTAAAGGCCAGTGGCGTGGCATAATTCCTCACTTTCTCTTCATTTGTTGCCAGCATTTATTTTTTTTTCAGTGATAAGCCTCATTGTTAGCATCCATTTTATAGTGTGCCATCTAGCTTTACAGATGACAGCTGAAATCATATCTGGCCTGAGAGTAAAATTATTTTAGCACAATGCTAATTGTGCTTTCTTTGCTAACAAAGGCTTATACTGAACATGTACATTTCCTTCAGTACTATATTGTTGCATGTCATCTGCAGACCCAGCTGCATGGCTTTGTCTTAACATTGTCGCAGTAATTATTATCAGGGATTCAGACACTATTGTTTAGTTTTTTTTTCAAGAAATTAAGTTATTTGTGCTTAGAGCCTTCAAATTACTTTACTGCTGTGCTCATTTTAAATATGTCATGAAGTAGTAATATATCCCTTAATGGTGTCTTCCAATTGTCGCTGTCTTTTCTGATATAAATGCAAATCTTTTAAATATTATGTAATTGCGACACGCAGAACCATGATTAGAACTTAAAACCACTATGAAAGAGTATGTTGTGACATTAGCTCTTCATATGGTACTTAATTCAAATTAATTCAGTTTAAAAGATCTAAAGAGGTCATTAATCTACCAATGTACATTACATTAGATAAAATGTTGAAAGAAATACCACTGTAGCCAAATAAGAAAGAGTCTGAACAGATATATTTGCCACAGTGAAACAAACTCATCAAAATTACACATTTTAATAGGCTCCACAAATGCACAGATTTAACATACATTTCAAAACATTTAATGAGACTGGAATCTGCTTCTAAGTTGTTCATGGGTCATGGGTTTTTGCATCTCGCAGCTGATCTTATTATATTGCAGATCTGAGACTTTCACATACATTGCTCCTAGTTTTATAGGTGGAATTCAGCCTGAGGGAGTCCGCCTAATCATGTGACATTTCCTAGTGTATCATGACATCACGGTAATATGAACAAACTTCCACGTATGGTATTTCGGTGAGTTACAGATATGCCAGGCTTGCCGACTGCATTGTACTTTACATGAGCTGATGTCCAGGCCATGTCATAGAGCATTGAGCAGGGAACTTCTGCAGGATACCAGTGTTCCTTTCCCTCTAAGGGCTCAAAAATGAGCCACTTTTTATGAGTGCAGTCTCTTTTGCATAAATCCAGCTGAATAACAAACCAACCATCTGCTTTAGAAGAGAAAGTCATGCACCTTGAATGCTCTTTATATTTTATACAGTCAGACTACCTTTCAAAAAACTCACGAGACATACACAGCAGCAAATCTTTGTTGTTGTTTATTATCTGAGTAAGTCCAGTGCTGATCTGACTCTTTTTATATACCACCTTGACATCAAGGGCAAAGATAAACAATGTATATAATAATAATCAACTGACCGTCAATAGCGATAACTTTTGGTAAAAAACTGGAGCACCTACAGAAAGAGAACATGCAAACTCAACACAGATTTAAAGTATGTGCTGTTCATTTAAACCTGTAAAATTTCATAGACTGTATATGTATGTGTCCCAAGGCCTCCTGTCCTCTACTGGTACCACAGGAGTCTCTGAATATTTTGAATATTTCAGGAGAATCTTCAGAATAAAAACACTTTTGTTAACAGACACAAAATACTTTTGATATCATCGGAAATATATTTTCAAAGACCTAAACAGCAAAAGCAGAAAAAAGAGGTGATGAACTGTGAAGAGGGGCTAAAGATCTAAGAAATGAAAAGTAGATAGATTGATGAAATTAAAAGGAAGGAAATGAAATGACGGTCTGTAACAGGTGATCAGTTGGCATCAGCATATGGTAGCAGTGCATCAGGTCTGTAGAGTAGTGAGGCAGCATCTTTATTCCCAAAGAGTCTTCTTATTTTGTTCAGCATTTTATTACTGACAGTACCACACATAAATGTTACATTACATTGGCTATGGTCTGCACAAGCCGTGGTGGTACAGAAGTAGCATTGTTGCCTCACAGCAAGAGGTTCTCCTGTTTGATTCATGGCTGGAGTGCCTTCTGTGTGGAGTTTGCATGTCCTCCCCGCGGTCGATTGGCCTCTGAAAGACATGCATGAATGGGTGTGCCTTCGCTGAAGGCTGGGCGTCGGGCTGGCAACTCGGCACCATAAAAAAATCTACTGCCAATCATTAGTGGACCGGAGTTCCACTGTGGCGACCCCTAACCGTGAAAAGACAAACAACATTGGCTATGGCCTGCACAAGAATGCATGACTCACTCTATTACTATCAACTGTCAAGGTAATATTTATTTTTGACAGTAATCAAACCATCTTTTAGAGAGAGAAGGAGGTGTGCAGAGAAGAAGAGAGACATGCAGTGCAAATCAACAATTTGTTATGATTCCTGCACCATACAGAGTACTTTTTTCCCACTCAAAATTGCTACATTTTGGAGAAGTTCCATTTCTGACCACTGTAACTACAACTTAAAAAAGGAAACTGTTTCTTAAAACAGTATGTTTTCTGCTCTTCTGATGTCATTAAACATAAGTGATCAATCACCAAATATCATACCTCTCAACCTCTTAGTGCAAGAAAAATGGACAAAGCCACAAACAAAAGTGGGACAAAGGCCCAAAAATAGGAACAACTTTTAAATATTGCTCTTAAAAACATTGAAAGTTGATAGAATAACAGGGTTTGCATTAGCATGAATTATGTGAAGGATATGAAATCTGGAACTCAAATGCCTGTCATTATTTTTGAACTTCAATCCATTTACCACTATTTTGCCAGAAAAAAACACAACTTTACAAAAAAACGGACCACAAATATGAAGCCAAAATCTGGACATTCTGCTAAAAGTTATACAGATGAGTGGTATGCCAAATATCTGACTAGAGCTAGTAAAATTTTCATGTATTTCTCTGGTGCTCACTGTAAGTGATTCTCAAATTCCTACCAGAGTAAATTCCATCTTAAAAGTTTAAATGAACATAATGAAAGAAATGCAACAAAATAATAAACAGTTAAAACAGCTTTCTATATGCAATGTAGATGTTGTAATCTACCCAGTAAGTAACTTACAGGTTTTAAACTGTGTACCTCTCCATTTAGTTATTACTCAAGCAAGTGTCCTTCCTTTTTTCTTGTTTTTTCCCCTGTCTTTTATTATACCAAATAAATGAACAAAGTCCAATCTGTGAAGAACAAAGTTAGGTGGCAATTTTAAGGAGGTTTGATAGTTGTAGGGGTTTTGTTTGATGATATTTTCTGGGAGAAGGATGAGGGAGAGAGGGGTAAAATTGGAGCTGAATATGTTGACCAGCAGATTTCTTTAGTACTAAATTGATCAATAAACAATCAAATAAGTTAAATAAGGAGCAATATATAAACAGCCAGGCTGTCTAGTATTTTATTGTTTTCCAAGCAAGTGACATAAGATATTAACATTGACTTTGCCTGCATGCAAAGATGCCATACGTGCATCATCCACTGTGAAGTGTGAAAATCCATAGCTGTGCCCTCTAACAGTGCTCCGGAGAGTCAACATTGGAATTTCTCCAAGTACAGAGCAACGTACTACAGTTCACTTCAGGAGTGAACAGAAACCACAATGCTCTGATTTGTTTATAGGGAAGAAATCAGGCATATAGATGCTGGCACTCTTATATGTGAAAGACAGTGTTCTCATTATTCTATGCAAGTAAAGTGGCTTTGTCTTTGGGATCATTTCTGATGTTCATTTACTTACAGGGATAATAGTGACATCACATATCTTTTGCTAAAGTTCTTATAAAACAGAGGCCGTGACTCCTTAAAAAAATCTTTGAGTTATGCCCTGTTGTCTTTCTTGGGATGAAAGCTTATTTGTGTATGTTTTTCATGCTGCCATGTCATAAAAAGTACAGCTTAAATAACAGTGCAGAGGTCTACCACAGTTGATTACTATATTCTCTATATACCAAAGTTATTCAGAGCACTTACTAGTCTATTACAGAGAAAGAGGCACAGGCAATCAGTTACAACACTTAATGCCCACTCGAGTGCATGCTGAACAAATCAGACAGATAGTACTGCTGGCCATAAAAACAGAAAGAGAATGTGACGTGGGAGAAGTGCAGCAAAGGGCCCTTCATCATTCTGTCACAACCCTGTGGTGTTTCAATTTGTTCATAAATGGTATCCCAGCAGCACCGAAAATGTAATATTAAAGGGTGAGGCACAACAGACGTGGATAAGACCATGTAAACCAGACTCTGAGAATATGACAAGAAGGTATGATTATAGTGGGATAATGCAGCCACTACTCATGTTTTATTTACTATGTTAACAACAATGAAATGCATTCACAAGATAGAGATCAGTGTCATATGTGTAGTTGTTGTCACATAATGGAAGTGTTTCTTTTTAAGAAAGGAAATATTCAGGCTCACACTTCAATAAAAGCATTATTTTATTAACTTATAATTTGCTCACTTGCATTTTTGGGGAAGGAGTAAGCATCACGGTTTTCAGACAACACCATTTGGTTGATGCTGAGCCCAAACTGCTGTCCTGCTTATCTCATGAATACTGTAATTAGATTTTTAAATGCCATATTTATATTTATTTAACATTTACTTACTGGAAAAGTTCAACTGGGACACAGCATACCTTCATTGGAGGCCTGGGGAGAAACACTCCAGACACATGTAAAACACAACTCCAGACGAACTATTACTCCAAACAGACAAGCAAGCCAAGCCAATGATCAACACAAAAGGTCTCCAAACAAACAAGGAAGCCGAGCCAATGATCCACACAAGAGGTCTCCAAACAGACAAGGAAGCCGAGCCAATGATCCACACAAAAGGTCTCCAAACAGACAAGGAAGCTGAGCCAATGATCCACACAAAAGGATGTGGATCATTGGCTCGGATTCCTTGTCTATTTGGACATCTTTTGTATGGGTCATTGGCTCGGCTTCCTTGTCTGTTTGGAGACCTTTTGTGTGGATCACTGGCTCAGACTCCAGACACGTCTTTGTAATGTGGGAGGAAACTGAAATACCCAGAGGAAATCCATGTGAACACAAGGAAGACATGCTGACTCTGCACAGAAGGGACCTCAACTGAGAATCGAACTGGAGAACATCTTGCTATGAGGTGACAGCACCACTGCACCACCCAACAGATTTCTTTTCTGACAGAAATCTTTGCTGCTTTTATACACATTTACGAGGTGACAAGGTGAAGGTATTTTTAAAACAATGGCCCATTAGAACATTTTATGTAAGTAGAATTTAAAATGATAAAAATAGAGCCATCAGTACAGTTCTAAATGTACCAAGGTTTTGCCTTTACATTAATTCACTCATTCCCATCACTAGGGCTCTACAGGTACTCTACTGTTATGAATCAGAGCCACAGTTCCAGCGTAACATCTTAAAATGATGAGTATTACAAACTTTGGGTGACTCCTCTGTCCTGTTCAAATCCTGACAATCTATCCTAGTAGCACAGGCTGTGGACATTTCCAAGCTAATCAATAAGCATAACTTAGACATGTGGGCTAAGTAACCATTACGGAATGTGATACTTCATTTTATCACTGAATATAACAAAGGAAAATAAAATGGAATTGCATCATTGTAAAGGACTGAAATTTACCTGGCAGTAATGCTCCAGCATGCAGTTTTCCATACAAGAGAAATAACCACAACATAATACTTGTCCAAAATCCTGTCTGTGTCTGTGATAGGATTCACTACTGACCAAAGCATGAAAGTTATTGACTTTAAAACACTCATCTTTTTATAGCACACATAAAACATCACAGTATCCTAAAAATATACCCTGCCACTGAAAGCAAGCTTTCAATGTTATGTAGTAACAGGGTTGTAATTTACTTGATCAAATGTTTGGAATATGGAACATTGGTTTTGCTAGATTAACAGACTAATGTCTCTTAGTTTCAGATATTACAGGATTCGATCTGTGTGAGATTGCAGTACAGTAGGGATTGGGAATTTGCCTTTTCCCTGCTGTTGTGCGATCCTTGAAATTAGTGCATATAATTAGTGTGTGTGTGTGTGTGTGTGTGTGTGTGTGTCTTTGTGTGTGTGTGCGTGTGTGTGTGTGTGTGTGTGTGTGTGTGTGTGTGTGTGTGTGTGTGTGTGTGTGTGTGTGTGTGTGTGTGTGTTTTGTTTGTTTTCATTGCTTTGTGTTTCAGTCTTGTGGGATCAATGTTCCTGTGCTCAAACATTTGAGCATCTGAGTGTCCGATCTCAAGGAATAGATTCAATAACAGATGCCAGTCTAGCAAATAAAAAGCAATAGTCACAGGTTAATATATATATATATATATATATATATATATATATATATATATGTGTGTGTGTGTGTGTATATATCTCAGATAATGAAGAAAAGGAAAGGTGTCATACCCTAATGCATGTGAAAGAAGTTTAGGTGTGTGTCTTCTTTAACTATGTCTAAAGATAAACCAGCCCATAAAAATGTATCTCATTTCTTTAAGGGGGTAGCATGAGACTGTAAAATACCAGAGGGATGACAGTGGGTAAAAGCCACAAAAATCCTGAAAAATATGGAAAATGATTCACAGATGGGGTATGATGGAAGCTACAGTGAACATATAAAAGACAGAAACCTGACTGCTGCTCTAGTGAGCCAGGCTGAATTAGGGAGCCTAGGTACTGGAAGAAGCAAAAGGTTACTGGGAATTGGGAGTAAGTGGCATTTAGAGTCCCTCTACAAGGAGGGGGGTATGTGAGGTGGCTATGTCTGATGATTAAACAGTGTGTGTCAGAATCTGCATTTTATATATTGAAGCAGTGCGTACGTAAAAGAGAGTGCTGTGGTCTGCCAAGTACTGTGTTTAAACAATGGCACCAGAAATGACACATCTAATCATGCATTGGAGGTCTAGCAGTATGGTTGTCAGCCACCTAAGGAGAGTATGTTGGAAGTATAGCATCCCCATCCAGCACCATGTAAAAACTGCAATGCGGCTATTCTTAAGTTCCCATACCTACCTGTTCAAAACAATGGTTACCTGTCAAAAATGTGAGCATTAGTGATCTACAGTTTACAGTGAGATCATAAACATGTGATCACTGCTATTTATGGACTAACATCATCTTACAGTGTGGTACTGTGATCCTGAAGCTAGAATAAAGGACTAGCAGGGATGTAGGGTGGTGAATACCCACCTCAAAAATGCCTATAAAAATGTTTGAGTGCGTTTCAAGTTTTGCTGTTTATGTCAGTGATCAGTTTTGTGATTCTGCTTTTTACTGTCAGTCCCTACAAATTTGTTTTTCTGTCACTGACCCAAAAAGTAGAATTTATCCCACTCTCCTCCCTTGGAGGAGTTATTGGTTTCAGTAGTATGGCAATAGCTAGAACATTATTGCCAAAAAAAGTGTCATGGAAAGGCATAATAAAGACCACAGGACATCTGTATCAGCTGTCAGCACTACGACTCTCAGCTCACAGGTCTCGTTGAAGATGATGAGACTTTATTCTCCTTTTGGCCATAAGATAATGAGAGTTTGGGAAAATTCAATGTCCCTGCCAAATGATAAAGCACCAATAAATATAAAATGTAGGAACAAGAGCAAACTAAACATAGTGAGTCACGTAATAAAGTTACAGAAGAGATTAAGAATAGGCAATAATTTATTCAGTAACATCAAATAAATAAATTTAATAAGTAAAATAAATAAATAAAATAAAAGCATTTTAGCATGCGTGCTGTACTTCATTCTCGTGCATGTGATCTGATACGTTGCCATGCATGGGCAACAGTAGTTCAAAGTCAAAGTCAAGTCAAAGTAGTCAAAGTAAACTTTATTGTCAATCAGATATACACAGCAGTGCAAGCTGAACAGAATTATGTTGCTTTCTTCCCTGTGTAAGACATAACAATAAACACATAGTTTGAATGACAGTAAGACTAATGCACATACAGTAATAATTAAAATATTAACAACACAACAAATTAATACAATTGGACAGGAAGACATTAGATAGTATTATACTAACAGGTATTGCAAGACTATGACTGCACTTCATCAGTTGTTGTGTGATATATTCTGATGTTCATATGCACATGTATGGAGTGGTGACTTACTCCTGACTATTGCACATTCAGGAAATAGTAGCATAAGAAATCAGGCTAGTTGTACAAGTTATAAAAACAAATTGCCAGAGTGATTACTATAGCTGATACTTCATAGCATGTGGCATATTGGTCTAATTATTTACTGTCATGCCTGGGATTCAAGTTCAGCACAGCCTTATAAATAGAGGGAAGCTCCTGTTCAGTCTAGATGGTTTGCAGTGTAAGCTGTGACACTGCTTGCCCGAGGAAAGGCTGAAGTACATGCCATGGGCAGGATGAGTGGGATCGTTGATTATTTTCCTATCACTTCCCACACATCAAGTCTAGTGCAGATCATACATGGATGGGAGAGAGGAACCAATAACCTTTAACCTTTTCTGCTGTCCTCACTTCCCTCAGGAGAGCCTTGTGGTGAAATGCTTTGCAATTACCATACCAAACTCTGATGTTATTTGAGAGGATGCTCTCAATGGTCCCAATGTAGAAGGCTTTGAGGATGCACTGAGACAGGTTTGCCTTCCTCCGTTTCCATAAGAAGTGCAGATGTTGTTGTGCCTTCTTCACTGTGTGGCTAATATGAGTCAACCAGGACAAGTCATCTGAGATGTGCACCTCTAGGTATTTGGTGTTTTTGACTTTTTCCACTGCCACCCCATTACTTTTCAGAGGTTGATGTATTTCCTGAGTCCTCCTGAAGTCCACTATTAATTCTTTGGTCTTGCTTACATTTAAGCCCAGATTGTCACTGTTTCACCAGCCTATCAGATGCTCTACTTCATCCCTGTAGTCTGTTGCCTCACCATTTCTGACAAGACGTATGACAGTGGTATCATCTGTGAACTTGATAATTTTGTTGGGATCATGCCTGGCCATGCAGTTGTGCATCAACATGGTGAACAGCAGAGAGCTCAGGACACAGCCCTGAAGGACACCTGTGCTCAGTGTAATACTGATTGAACTGTTATTTCCCACACATAATTTTTGGGGTCTCTTGATGACAAAGTCGAATATCCAGTTACATAGAGAGTGTTGATGCCCAGCTGGATCAGCTTCAGTATCAGATTCTGGGAGATGACAGTATTAAAGGTGGAACTAAAATCAAAGAACAACATTCTGACATAGTAATTCTTATTTTCTAGATACGCCAAGGATTCATGAATTGCTATAGCTATTGCATCAGACATGCAGCGGTTAGATCTATAAGCAAACTGTAATGAATCCATTGTTGCAGGTAGGCTTGAAGAGATATGGTTCTTAATCAGCCACTCAAAACACTTCATTACTGTTGATGTAGGAGCAACTGCCCGGTAATCATTTAAGCTTGTCAGTTAGTGATATTTTGGATTTTGGTATTTTTGAAGCAACTAGGTACAATGACTAGTTGCAGGGATGTGTTGAATATATCTGTTAGTACAGTGGACAGTAGAGTAGCACAGTCCCTTTGAAACCTTCCCATAATATTACCAGGACCAGCTGCTTCTCTTGGGTTTACTCACCTCAGGGTCTTCAGAACATCAGATGTTCTTAGATATAGCACCTCCTTACCCTGTTCGACAGGGAGCTTATTTGGCACAGTGTTGCTGTCCATATCAAATCTTCTGAAGTAAGTGTTTAGTTTGTTAAAAAATTCTGTGTTGTCATCACATTGGGAGGATGCAGGCCTGTAGGCGGTTACGGCTTGAATGCCTTGCCAGAGATGTCTGGAGTCCCTTTGGTCAGAGAAGTGTCCCTGAATTTTACATCCATAGCCTCCTTTATACCTCTACTTAGATTTGCTCTGGCCACTCTTAGGGCATCTTTATCTTTTGATTTAAATGCAGCATTTCCTGCCTTTAGGAGCTCATATACTTCACCAGATAGCCAGGGTTTCTGATTAGTGTGCATAGTGATACATTCGATGACTGTTATGTCATCAACACATTTTGGAATATAGGCCATTACAGATGCCGTATACTCCTCCAGGTCAATATGGTGGTACATTACAGCTGCATCTCTAAACACTGACCAGTTCATACATTCAAAGCAGTCCTGTAGTGCCAGGACTGTTTCCTCAGGCCATATCGCCATATCCTTACTTGTTTGGTTGTAGGTTTGTCTCTTTTCAGCAGTGGTGTGTATGCAGGAAGCAGCATGCTGGCCAGATGGTCTGAGTTACCCAGATTTGGATAAGGTACTGCTTTATAGGCAAGTTTTACATTTGCATACACCTTATCCAGTTGCAGGTAAATCTATATTATTGTACAGAAAATACTAGATAAATAAAATTTAAAATGCAAAGCTAAAAAATTCATTAAATATTTCTTTTGCTGGGGTATTTAATATTTAATGAATAAAGCAACCATTTTTAAATATTCATCTTGTCAAGGTGTTTGTTTTGTTCTCTGACTTTTTTTTTGTTTTGCTGTGCACATCACTGTCAGCTGAATGCCTTGTTCTGTGCATTGCAAAAGCTGAGTGTTCTTCAACCTGAATACATTATGCCGTTCACATGCTATAAATATGGAAAAAGCTGTAGAAGTTAAATAAAAGTCTTCTTTTCACATAAATGGGGTTCCTATCAGTAAGTTGAAACTTCAGCAGTTCAAACACCATATGTTCGAACTGTGAAGTTCGAAAACTGGTTATCGCAAAGCCGCAGAACAACAAATTCTTTCCCAGGGAAAGAATTCGGTGGGCCGTTTCTGTGGATTTGTGATTATCAGCACTGTAGTGGAAAGTTACGGGTTCACGTTCAGGTAAGTGTGCGATTGTGTGGACGTTAGGGTTAGGGTGCAGGTTAGGTGAGTTAGGGTTAGGGTGCGGGTGAGGTGGGTGAGCGATAGTGACAGACTTTTGGGTTAGGGCGGGATAGGTGAGTTAGGGTTAGGATGCGGATCAGGTGACTGTGCGATAGTGACAGACCTCAGGGTTAGGTTTGGGTTAAGGTAAGTGGATAGATAGTGTATGTACAGTTTAGTGTAGGGTTAGATGTAGGATTTTAAGTGTATGTGTGTGGATTGCTGTTTTTTTGGTGTGCTTGTGTTGTGTGTGTGTTTCTTGGAACAGTGATTTTTTCCCTGGGAAAAAAAAATCGCTGTTCTAAGCCTTCGATGGTTTTGTACTTCAAGGTTAGAAGTTCAAACATATGGTGTTTGAACTTCTGCCGTTTTGACGAAGTGATATAGACCCCATAAATGTACTGTTTTATGTGAAGATAAGCTGTAAAAAGCCACTAAATTCACAAAGGGCAGAAACATAATGTGGGTGTGGAATTCCATTTCCCATCTTTGAACATGATCTTTAAGCTACACTGCATCTCTGTCCTATGCTCCATCTTCATTCCTGCAAGAGAATCACAAAAAAAATCTTCGCACCTCAGGCATTACAATAGAGTGGGATTCCATTACTATATTATTATAATTATAGGACATGGTGCTGGTTGAGCTATCATTGCCTGAAGCTCGCCAGAATCACTGTGGGTGGGGGTATTTTTGTTGTTATACCAGATTTGCTTGCATATAGGGAAGTCCATTGCTGCTGAATTTGTCCTATCACATAAGACTGTTTTATGGGGTATTTTATTATGTTGTACAGATATTAATGTGAAAGAAGGGTATGCCTGGAAAAGTTTGGTTTAAAAAGTATGGAAATGCGTGGCTCATACGGTTAGATTGCATGGATGTCATTCAACAGGTATAGCTTTAATTCCCTTTGGAAACAGACTTACATTGTAATGTTAGTTATTAAAAATGTCAGTCCCAGAAGCAGTCCAACAGAATGAACTACTTTAATTTCATTCTGATAACACAATTTTGGGTCCCAAATACAGAGCAACATACAACAGTACAGCTTTTATTTAGTTTTATAACAATCTGCAAGCACAGAACTCTGCATAGTATGGATGAAAATGGAAAACATAGTTTAAAAATCCTCACTTGAAGAAAAAGTATAGACTCTTAAAGACATTAATTACATTGTCTGATTTGTTACATTTAGTAGTTTGAAAAAGAGTTTTCTTAAACATGGAACCGCATGTTGTGGAAGCTGTATTTAAACTCAAGTGTCTGCAGAATGAAGGTTAACAACTGATACCATTGATTTTAACAATTAATTTGGGGCAATAGCTACAAAACAGCAAAAGCAGAGAAATATATAAAAAATTATGCGTATGTATATGAATTAAAGATATATATATATATATATATATATATATATATATAATATATATATATGTTTATATATATATATATATATATATATATATACACACACACACACACACACACACACACACATATATACATATATATATATATATATATATATATATATATATATACATATACATATATAGATGAAGGTGTTAAGCATTGGGGAATATTATTACTTTGACACATACACTGACTCAGAATAGCTTAGGGATGTGGTTATTTTTTCTTTATTTAGACATCTAAAACTTTAATAGAGATTGGTTTTCCTGGATATGTGATCATTGCCTAGGCAGAGATGTAGCTTGTAGATGAGCTCCAATCATCACTCTCTAGCATTCTACAAGGTTGTTTTCCCTATGGGATAATGAGGCAAGGGGTTGTGATTCTCAGAGATGGGAACACATGCGGTATGCGACAAACCAAAATGTGGCGTGCATACAAGCCCTTTTATATTACGCATCCAGCTACTCCATATAAATGCTTCCCATCTGGTAGCTTATTGTATGCAGTTTTGAAGACAGAATTTGAACCTGTTTCAAAAAGAGTTCAGTTTTCTTTTTCATCTTGGACTTTTCTGTGGCATAAAATAGTCACAAAGTACTGTGGTAGATCATGGAAAATAAACACTGTTCTTTTGATCCAAGTATAATCGTATACCTATATTATTTAGTAGCTACAAAACTATACTATAACTAGAAAAAGTCTGCTTATATATTTTCTTTGCAGTCTAGAGTAGAAAACAGAAAATACGTGTTGTGAAAACAAAAATTCATTTGCGTTTTATTCAAATCACTACACAGTCCATCCAAGTTATTTTCTGAATTTTACAGTAGGTGAGCCTGGTACATCCATTACATATTGGCTCAGATTTATACTCCCAAGCTGTAGCTCTTGTAAACTACATAGGTTCCAGTCTGTTACTTGGTAGCCCATTTAATTGTGCTTACTGCTTTTAATAAGACCATGAAGCACCTTTCCTAAGCCACCATAGCTTTTAGTTATTAAAAGTAGAAACAGTAAAACAGCAAAAACAATGCACTCAAATTATTTAATCTTACACCTGCTTATATTTGCTTTACACTCTGCAGGGAAATGATTTTGCTAGACTTTATTTTGTTTCCTGGAACAGTGTTGTACATACTTGCAAAAAAAAAAATCATTCTCTGCAGTTTTATTAATGGCTTTGTTGCTGCTGTGTGACAAGCTGTCCCCAATGGATTTAGTAGGGCTTCCTGTATTAAAATAGTTTAATAAACAAAGCAAACAGCACTACTGTTCTTCTGGTATAGAGCAGTTCAATAATTAAAAATATTTTGTGCAGCAGGGACATTTAAATTAAAGCTAAGGCAAAGTTGGGGGGGCACTCATGTTGTATTTTGCTCTAAATACGAAGAAGAATTCTAGGAAAGAGATAGAAACCTCAAATCTCACAGGTGGAAAATGTCATTTGCTGTATTATGTAAAAACAATGTAGTATCACTGCTCAAGAAAATCAAGAAACAGCTTAAAGAAATCACCACCCTAAAGTTTGAATTATTACAAAAAATATGAATACAGAACAAGTATTGCTACTTCAGAAGTCTGTCACTACAGTTCTCAAATGAAATTCATATGGTTCACTCTTAGAAAATGGATTACTTACAACAGAAATGTTTTGCCTCTTGACTTCTTAAATAAAACTCCAGGAACTACAGATTATTCCCAAATAAATATGTTGATTGGGGCATAGCACGACCATAGTTTCTTATATTAAAAAAATAGCAAGTTTGAAAAGCATTTCTTACTCTAAACTGCTATTAAGTTTCCTAAAAGGAAATGTCTCCATACTCTAAACAAATGTATCTATGTATTAGGAAGAAAAGCATTATGGTTGAAATGAATTGTCCATACAATCAGTATGAGGACCACTCCCACCAGTTTTCAGCTAGCACTAAGCAGCATTTTATATTGTGTCTTGTACTTATAGTTCCTGTTTTCACATAAAGGGTTTCTACCAGATTTTTCTGTGCTGAAGAAGTTAATCTTACTGTCTGCATAAAACCGCTTTGTCAGAACTGTGACATATGTGTAGGTTTTAGGACAAAATGACACAAATATGCTAAAAACAGTAATTCTCTTTGCCACATGACAGAATTAAGGAGGGTGTTTATAACAAATGCATAATGGGGTCAAGAGTCATGAACTATAATTAAATCAGCAACACATGCAATGTTGCTAGTGAAATCCTAAAAACTGCGTAGGAGCAAATCATTTCAAAGAGAACTACCTGCAGAATTAAATACATCCTTTATTCCAAATTTATACAGCCTCTTGGTATATTTAAGTAGCTGGATTGTGATCTGTCTGTAGCAGGTATGATACTTGTTCCTATAGGGGAGAACTGTCTTCATTTTGTAGTAGGGTATTGGTTAAACTTGATTTGAAGATTCTCATTTTAACACCCAGTGTTTTACTATGTCACTCTTTGCAAGTATCCAAGCCCCCACCACTTTAAAATTACACACAATGCCAGTCTATTAGTTGTCAACACTGAAATTGTAGCTCTTTTGTTACAGTTTTAACACCACGCATTTGAATATTGTTTTTACGAATAAGCATCATGTTCTAGGCTGTTCTCTGAAAACCATGGTACAAAGGTTTGCACTAATTCCAGTAGCTGGCCATAATTTGTCTTACCTTCTACAGCCTCCAGCTCCACAGATCTTGTTTTAGGACTTTTTATCTGCATTTCTTTCGAACCTGTAACCTATGTCAATTTTATGAAATGATAGTCCCATTTTACTACCCACCCACTTCTGATCAAGTCAAACACATGAATTCTAGCAATTTTCAACTGCACTACAATTCAAGGAGTACAAACTCGAGATGTAATAAATGCACTTTGCAAAATTTGGCAAAGTTTTTCTTCCTGATCACTATCTTCATAGGAAATCATGCTGACATAGTTTTTAAGTATGCTTTCCTGATGATTCCACTCCCTTCCTCATATTTGTTTGAAAGTAGTGCTGGTATTTATAAATTCAGGACAGTGGAGAGTTGCTTCTTACATGTAAAGAGTATAGCAGGGCTTGCCCTGCCTGTAAAAAATAAATAAATAAATAAACCAACAACAAACAAAAAACATTTGCAGTTAATTTTCTCAATAGGTAGAATTCATGACCAGTTGATTCTTTATCGAGAGGAAACTCAACAAGTCATAAGGAAAGTAACAGGTCATAATACATGCAAAAAGCATTTTTTGCATCAAAGAGAAACGTTTTCCTTACACTGCACTGTACCCCTCAGACAGTGAGTACAAAATGTATAATGCTTTTCACAAAACCCACAGCAGGGACCTAGGAATAGGAAAAATTTCTTATGCAAAAAATTAACTTAATGCTACTATTACTACCACTGTTAGTACTACTATTACTGCTAATAATAATAATACCTGTGAATTGCTCTGTCCGCTCTGGCTAATAAGAATCTTTATGCAGAGTTTGTTGAGAGATGCAAATAGAGACACTTATAAATAGCTGTTATATGCAAAAAAGTCTAAAACAAGGCAAACCTATGATTCATGCTGTCAGTTTCCCTGACAGGCCTGGAAATGGACGCTAGTCATACTTCCCTTATTCTGTGACAAGGATTCACTTTAAAGTTTTAGAGTAAAAGTCTCACAGACCACTGAAGTCCTAATCCAGCTTTCAATCTGGTGAAAGCTTCACCTTATCTATGGCAATTTTCAGTATCCTCACTCAAAAATGAATTTTGTGTGCAATCTAAAATATTTTGTTGTCATCAAGCAAAATAACCTTTTCCCAGACATAAAAATTGTCAGCATTTTGCTTTGGGAAGCGCAATCATTGAACAAAAATGTCCATCTGTGCATTGGCTCATTTTCTAAAATGTTTCTGCTTGTAAAGGTCACAGTGGCTTCAAGCTTGATAGGCGGACTACACTCATTTATCCAATTCATTGGTGTCCCTGTGTATTTCCCAACAAGCAAAAAGAGGTCATCACTTCAGATTGGCATGATTTAGCCTTGGTCCTCCTCACAATGTGCAACTCATGTTACACCATTGGGAATATCATCACTAGCATGGTGGCTAAAATCAACTGCTCTCCTCCATGATGCTCCAAGATGGCTGAGCCCTTTATTTTGTCATAGGCAGTGATTCCAATATCCCTGTGAAGGGACCTTTTTCCTCTCTCTTCTCTGATTTTAGACTGTTGGTCACTACCCAAAGCTTGTGACAATAAATGATGATGGAAGAATAGAAAGATTTTTAAAATGTAAGCTTCTTGCTATAACTCATCTCTCATTAAGCCACAAGAGTCTAGTTTAAAATCTGCTGTATCACCACCACTGCACTGGTCTGTTGCTTGGTCAATCTTCTTGAAACCATCTGCTGTCAGTGATGGACAAGACCACAGGATCCTTATACACATCCATGTGGGGTAAAACTAAAATGTGAAATACAACAAAACTTCCAAAATGACTCACAGAAGAGAATCAGCTTTCCTTTTTATTAAAGTAGTTTGTAGTACAGGATCCATCTCAACGCTGCATTACGTGTTATTACTCCAGAGAATCTGTTGCATGTAAAACACGTTCATTTATGGATTAGAACATCATGATTTACATTACAGAAAAGTACTGTGACCACCCCTATCAACTATAGCAATCATCAAAGTATTACAAATGTTGTAGCGACTTGCTTTCATTTCTGTTTCTTCACTGCCTTCGGCCATCCGGCATTACTAAACACTTGTATTCATTCATTATAATATCATCTGTATTGCAAGTCAGCATTCAGCATAGGTAAAAAACTGTTACTATGTATTTAAAAAGCATGGTTCAGTTTTTTGTACTTTGAATGCAACTCAGTCTCTTTACTGTCTTTGCATTAATCTGCTAAAATGTTTGCAGCATGTTAATTTAATGCTTACAAGCTTGAATAAGTCCTGGTGAAGACTACAACCATGATTTCTTGTGCAGCACATAACAGTAAGTTTATTTTCCTCCTTGGGCAATTTAAAGGTAATTCATAGCATTACATTTAAAATAGATTTAAGTGCCTTCTTTACCCTTGTGAACTGTGGCTTTCTTACTGTTCCACATCACTGCCATTTTTTAAGCACTATTTCCTCCTGGGGTATTTTAATTGATGATTTTATGACGGAATTAGTAAACAGTCTTCCACCCTTGACGAAAGGGGCATTTCAGTAATTTGCCATTTGTTAAAAAGGCAAGAGGTCCAGCACACATTGAATTATTACTTTCCACAACATAAACTGCCCCAATGGGGTATTCATCAAAACTTTGTATGTACAAAGGGAGAAGGTTTGAAAGTTCATTAATCTTGAATTCAAACGACATCAGGTCAAAGTTGATAGCACTGATTTTTAATAACTGATCGTACAGAAGGATGACCAGTGTAACTAGGTTACATTAAAGCAAGTGCTAGCAAGTTGATATCTAGCAGGTACTACAACTTTTCACTGTCTGGAATGAAAGTAATTACCTGACAATCAAGTGATGATTCCCAGGGATAATCAGACATGTGGTATAACTACCCACTCACTCAACACTAACATGCATGAAAGAGTGTGTGCATTTATTTTTAAAGGTGGCTATCCATAACTATGAAAACAAGTAAGAGGCAATTCACAGAAAAACACAAAAATGGATATTGTTTTATTTGGTTTTCAGATTTGCCAGTGCCTCACATACCCAACTAACATCGACTCACAAATAAATTAAAACTGAAAAATTACACCTAGGTTTCTGATTGATTTTGTTCTTGTCTTCTTTTCAGAACCGAAAAATGAGGAAGAAAGGATTCCCTATACCCTGAAAATCAACAGACAACTTAGATATTACCTAGACAAAACTAAAATTTTCGTAAACTCTGTTTACATAACATTTTTTACCTCTTTTTTTGGGGAAATAATCAGGAGCATATTTTGGCCTAAAACCAAATGAACTTGGGTATTTATTTCTCTGTTAAGCATAGCCGGCCTTAGGCATAGGCCAACTAGGCAGCCGCCTAGGGCGCTGCTGTAGTAGGGGCGCTTTTTCAGTGTTCGTTTGGTATAAGCAGACCAGGATGGGGGCACCAGGTGGTGTGGTGGTGGGGCGCTGTGGAGCCCTTTTGCCTAGGGCAGCAGTCGACCTAAGGCCACTCCTGCTGTTAAGACCCTCACCATTAAACCTGTAGCTTCACTAATCACCTAGCTAAACAAATTGTATACCTAAGAAGATATAAAAGATTCTTAACTAAAAATATTGTTGATGTAAAAATCATGGGTTACTAAGACAGGCTTGCAGCTCTGTCCTTATACTCTGTCACTTCTAGGGCTCCTGTAAGGAGATCTCTGTCTAGCATTCTGTAGCTTCAGAGACTTCCACAAGACAATTAGCTGTACAAATACTCAGACTAGGGATTTACACCTCCACAGCACCATAAACTAAACACATTGGAAGGGCAGATTGAATATCTAATAATTATCTAATGGTAACCTCCACATTGGAACAAATTACTTTTATATGTTAATCAGAGTAGACCTCTCACTTTCTATCAAGAAGTAGGGAAGACAGTAACTGCTATGAAACAACTGGAACTAGGGTCTTTAGAAAAGGGTAGGAGCAAATTACATAGGAAAAAAAATGGGAAATGTGGCATCAATACATGAACAGGAGGAATGAGGTTTAAAAGAAGGCAGGACTTATATGAGTTATGTAATGGTTGACTAACAATGACTGGCTATATTAAAAGTGATGCATAATGTTTGCAGCTACAGTTGGGTCGGCACAGTTTGGAATGTATAATGTTTGCAACTGAGATTGTGTCACTGTGGTTTATTTACATTTATATAACTATAACATTGCTTATGTCATACATGACAATTTAAAAATGATGTTTCTTGTTTAAAAAAAAAAGAGAGAGAGAAACATTGATGACTGGAATGTCATCTACAAATCCATCCCTGCCCTGACATGTATTGCCTTTCTGGGAACTGGAGGCACATCATAAAGTGGGGTTTTAGCAAGGCGCAAGAGGTCCCTTACTTGTCTTAGAATTCCTATGAGCCTATAATAACCCTTAATGAAAGAGGGCGAGATGGACAGCAGCAAGGAATGGTGATGCCATATTCTGAGTATTTTTTTAAATATCCTTCCTGTGCCTTCCTTAACATCAGCGGCACGGTGACAGTGAAAGACACAGAGTGTTCCTCTCAAATGTCCAGATTTTTGAAGAATATCTAGACTTTTGTCTCATGCTTATGGTCCATTCCTCACAAAATTCTCTGATCCCCACTGT